>NW_011887480.1:0-15384 GCF_000313485.1 Hansenula ciferrii | reverse complement strand
CATAAAATGGTTTCGTGGTCTAGTAGGTTATGGCATCTGCTTAACACGCAGAACGTCCCCAGTTCGATCCTGGGCGAAATCATATTTTTGCCAATTTAGCTCAAAATTTGCTTTTTTTTTTGACTGTATAAGCTTAACGATCAAATATATTGAAAAATTATTTAGCTCATTTTAAACCAGCGGAATAGATCTTGCTGGGAAACGTTTTTTTCAGGTTTCAAGGTTCACCTGAATTCACATATGTCTGCTTGAAAACAGTTGTTCTTTAAAAGTCCGAAAGCTTCTTTATGGACACTACTACAACTCAAATCCGAAAAAAAAATTCATATCGCCATCAATAATTTTAACTTCTATCTTTTGTAACTTTGGAAAGCTTGGTAACCATACATATATCAACATGTTCAGAAGATCATTAACACAATCACTATCTGCTTTAAGAAGACCAGCTGTTTTGTCATTGTCCCGCACAAGAATTTCGCCTTCTTTGATAAACCAAACCACAAGATCTAGTGTCAGATATCATTCTGATAATTGCAATCACAATCACAATCATGGAAATTCTGCACAATTAAAAGTTGACCAACCTCAACTAATGCTTGCTATGACTTGTAAAAAATGTAACACAAGATCAAGTCATGCTATTTCAAAACAAGCTTATACATCGGGTACCGTTTTAATAACTTGTCCAGGTTGTCAAAATAGACATTTAATTGCTGATCATCTAAAAGTATGTATATTTTTCAAATAGTGTTTGTCCATTGAAGTACATTACTAACAAGTAAATACTAGATCTTCTCAGATAACAACATCACAATAGAGGATATTTTGAAAGCTAAAGGTGAATCTGTTTCTTCAAGTACAAATGATTTAGTTTTCGATGAAATACCAGAAAAACTCAAAGGTCTCATAGGACACCATGCAAAAGATGCTCCTGCGAAAGAAGAGAACCCATCTAGTGATGAACCACATTATCTTCCTGGTGACAAAAAAAAGTTGAATAAAAATGATGTAGATGCTTAGAAAAATGTTGCAAAATTGTGTACCTTGAGATATAATTACATCCCTACACTCAAAATGAGATAACATACTTGTATATAGGTTGAAATAGAACAACAGATTATTTATACTCAAAGCTGTATGGCCCAAAAATTCAAAATCTTCGAAACAGTATAAATTTTCATATTCTAATGCATAACAAAAGTTGATCATGTTCATTTCCCCCACTATATTTGCGTTTTAAACACATCCAAAATAACGTATATTTCAAAAACCAGGATACTAGCAGTATAACTCACTGTGATAGCACCATTAGTAGTCCATACTCCCTCAAATTCAATGCATGGTTATTGTTAAATAACTAAAATTAAAATGGCCGGCGCGAGAATTGTATTGATGGAGTGTACAAACCGTGCGACGCGAAACTCAAACACGCTTTTTTGATGTGTTTTTTTAATAAACTTGCCACTATTTCAACGTCTATATAAACTATCTACTAAGGATAAACTACTAGTAATAAAATGGCTAGTATGTGATATATTCTATCTTGTCTCTTTGAAACAACTACTAACTCTATATAAGCTTATCAACCATACGGAGGTGACTACAACGGAGGTGATTATAATACATCTGGAGGATTTGATTCAACCGGTGGTGGATCTCAAGGTACTAGAACTCAAACCAAAAACAGTCTTACACCTGTTACAATCAAGCAAATTAACGATAGTAAACCAATTATACAAGATGGTGAATTTGTTGTCCATAATCTAGAACTAAATCTGGTATCATTCGTTGGTGTTATTCGTAAAGTTACAGATAATACATCAAACTTACAAGTACAAATTGAAGATGGTACAGGTTCAATCGAACTACGTAAATGGGTTGATGATAATGCACAAGAAGATGCTAATACATTCATAAGAGACGGTAAATATGTTTACGTTACAGGATCCGTTAAAGAATTTGGTGGTAAGAAGAATATACAGCATACAACATTCCGTGAAATAACAGATTATAATGAGGTTTTATATCACCATTTAAGTGCAATTGATTCACATTTGAAAGCACAAGGTACTATCAAGTCAGATTCAGGTGCCCAAGGATCTACAAATGGATTGTTTGTTAGTGGACCATCAGCTTCAGAAACTGGTGGATTATCAACTGCTGATAGAATCCATGAATATATTAGTGAGAATACACCATCAATGCCTGAAGGTGTTCCAGTTCAGCTGATTGCTCAAAACTTGAACTTATTGGTTGATGATGTTATCCTACATTGTGGTAAATTAACAGAAGATGCCAAAATTTACGCAGGTTATGATGAAAATGGTTTCTTAGCAGTTTAATTAGTTAATGTATATCAATTGTTTCTATGTATTTCAAAGTAGTTTACTAAATTTCTTAACTATAAAATTCTTTTATCAGCCTACTACATAGCACGCTGAGGTATTTAGTTTTCACGTTTTCTACATACGTACGTGATTTTCATGTTCGTGGGTACAATTTTGAGAAAATAATTGTGTCAACTCCCACCTGCATTGAAAGTGAAACATCTAGTGAAGAGTGAAGGTCGCATGTATTTTCCTGTCAGTAGATTCAATATGCCAATAAATATCTTTCAATTGCCCGTTGAGGTTGTTCATCATATTTTGCTGCATACACATCCATTAGAAATAGTTCAAATTTGGCATTCTATTCCTGAATTGAGATATTTAATTACCAGTGACATATTGCTTATAGTTACAAATAATAGTTTACCTCAATCAAAATACAATTTACCGAAGAGATTTTTCTGTACTGAGAAAGCTGTCAATAAGGATAATATACTTCATGGTTTCAATGGTGTTTTGCTGCTCGAATTGGGTGCTGGAGAAAGCACATTGGCTCAAGTCGATTTTGGAATACTTGCTAAGGGACATTATCCAACTCATCTAATCCTTAATCGATTCGATAGATGGCATGAGACTGCTAGTTTTCTAGAAGATCACAACTACAATAACCATCATATTAGATCCATATCTGTTCCTTGTATTGAAAATTTTAGACTACCTACTTTTAAAATGAATAAAGATGTTTTTCAATTCCCTAATGTGAAAAAAGTTAAAGTAAATGGCACAAACTCAAATGATTTGAATATTGAAGCTACAAGAAGTATGTTTCCTAGAGTGGAGTCACTGGAATTTTCAGGAAAGATTGAACTTATGGATTTTTTTGTTGATATTGAGTTACCGAGAAACTTCACAATGTCTCACATTATGCCCTCGACTGTTGGTCATACATTGGAGTATCACCTACCATATTCAAGTAAACTGGAATATCTAGAAATCAATGGATGCTTTGAAACCGCAAGAACTCGCAGTTTTTCAATTTTAGATTTGTCATTGCCAAATATTAAAAGAATTCATATTTTGGACTCAGTTTTGTCTTCCATGAAACGCTTATCCATGCCTAAGCTCAAAACATTATTAGTCGAACGTTCTATTATAAATGAAATATCACATTTAAGAGTTCCTTTACTTCAAAGCTTGAGTTTAAGAATAGACAATTGGAATAAATTTATATTCATGGATATAATCGCACCAAGACTTAGGGAGTTCGATTTCGATATGCTAAACTCCAAAATGGACCTCAGAATATCCAAATTTCATTTCCCTTTATTACAAGCCGCTACAATTGGTTTCTCTGATGAATATGAAGGACACCACAACAATGCACTCATCAAAACATTCAATTTTTTAAACAATTTGAATGCTTTAACGCTTGGAAACTGTTTGCACTTGATTGATGGTCTATCTTTTCAGAGCCTCACCACGCTAGTTATACAAAACGAAAAATCCAACGGACCTCACAAAATTTCAAGATTAACTCAATTTCCTAGATTGAATGAACTGATCATTTATGGACAGGAACTAAAGCAAAAAAACGAGGTTCTTTTACTAAATTCATCTCGCCTTCAGACGCTTGTACTTGAAAATATACCCAATTTCAGTGACATCTCCATATTGCCAATTGATTTCATTAGTATATTGAACTTATCACTTATTAATAACGCTGCTTTATCTTCAATCCAAGGAATCCGTTATAGATTTTTAAAAAAGCTAGATATAAAAACACTTTCAAACTCAAATACTCCTTTTGATGTATCAAAATGTAACTTTGAGAGTCTTGAATCGTTATCTATAGAAAGTGAGGGTGAAGTCAGATTTGTGGAAGTGAAGGCGCCTAGCTTGGTAGAGCTGGAGATTTTGAGTAGTTATATTGTGAACTCTTTTAGTACTAAAGATTATCCCCAGCTGAGAAAGCTCACTATTGGAAAATTAAATGATCTTCATATTGAACCGAGTGACTTGATTACAGAAATAGATCTATCTGCAAATAATTTCATAAAAGAACTTGTTATGGATCAGAACCAGCTTCCAAATCTGAAGGTTTTCAAAGATTTCACCAGGTATAATGAACCCACGCCAGATTCCGGCTTTGATCCAGTTCACTACCTTCCTGACTTTGGACAATATTATGAAGACATTCCGCCTTTTGAAACGTTACTTTGAAGATTCGAATTGATACTAATTCGGATTTTAAAGGAACAATACTATACATTGTACAACAATCCTTTTTAAATTACAATTCTTGAATATTGAAATCTGTTGCTTGTACTATAGTATCACAATATACCTCGCCGTAGACCTAATTGTGTAGTAATCAGTTTCCTTCATTACACCACGAGTTAGTTGAAACTTGGAACTTGGTACGCTGTCTATTGAATTCATATAGATTTCCAAAACGGAAAAACTTGCCTAACAATCAGGGTGCTTTGTTCGGACACAGAAAGAAAAAGAAATAGTTTATCCGTCCAACAAAGAAATTTTTAAAGATAAGTATATTTATTATATAAACATCTGATTCTTTTTTTAATTCAGGAACATCCTTATCGTTCACATCATCACCAAAACAAAATGGTAACAGCTGGTGCTTTGATATCTACAAGCTTGCTTGATCTCCCAGATCTCGTTATTGAGAAGATCTTGAAAGAATGTCATCCATTAGATTTGATCAGGCTTTGGCAAATAGAAGGCTTTAGATACTTCATAACTGAAAAAGAGTTGCTTATCATTACACACCCTAACAATCGTCACAAATATGAGCTACCTGATCGCTTTTTCTTGTCATTAGGTGAGGCACTTCCATTTAAAGAAGGTTCAAAAGTTGGTGTTAGTGAAAAAATTAAATCTTTCAGAGGAACATTGCTTGTTGAAAACACGCCAAATGATCATCAAGAATGTTTTGATTTAAATTATAATGAGGTTAACCGCCATATTATTGACTTAATAAAACTGGAACATGAATCTACATATTTGATTATTGAAGATCTCATTGAATGGTACAACTTAGTTAACTCGTTTGTGTCAACAGAGGTACCAATAAATCATATAAAATCAATCAATGTACCCTGTTTAAAAGCTATTACAAGACTCCCGTGCTTTGATATTGATCCAGCTATTTTTCAATTTCCAAATGTTACTGAACTTGAATGGTCCATGAACTATACCAAAAATTTAAGTGATATTATCAAGATGTGTCCAAACTTAAAGACTTTGAAATTTTCTGGTGGTCCATCAGGTGCTTACGACTTCAACAATACTGAATTTGCTTCTAAAATAGCAAATATGATAAAATCTGTGGGAAACTTACCAAATGAAATTATTATTTCCAACTTTCATGGTTTGGTTGGAGAATCTCTGATTCAAAACTTTCCTTTCACATCAACACTTGAAAATTTTGAAATAAATCATTGTTCAAATATTAAAATTAAGTCATTGTCTTTCAATTCCAAAAATGTCAAACTTGCAGACTCTAAAATTTCCACAATTGATTCTTTGATCATACCGTTTTGTGAAAGCTTGGAGATCTCACGTTGCAAAATAGGAACTATTTCAAACATGAAGGCTGATTCACTCAAAAGCTTGAATATTACGTTAAATAATCCTGAATCATTTTGTGAAAATAAGTTCATTTTACAGAATGTTTTATCGCCTCAATTGTTAACTTTTGAACTCAATACATACACAAACCCAAGATTAGATATTCATATATCAGAATTACATTTCCCTAGACTCATATCATCCACCATAAGAACAACACCAACACATCAAGGAAGAAGACCATCTTTGTCATCATATCATCATTCAAAGACATTAAAGATCTGATCACTTTCCCATACTGAGATCCATTTCTTATAGCTCAAAGTGAATTCAAATCGTTTATTCAAAATCATGCATGTTACATTATGCTAACAACAATTGAAGAATCTACTATTTGATTCTTACTATATTGAATTTATGAAATCAATAAAGAGTACCAGAAAAAAAATGCAATACACCATATACATCATAAAATAATAGAATATAGATTATAGAAATGCTGAAATGAGCATATAACGAATAATGAATAACTAATAATATTAATACACGCAAATGACATATAATATTTAGCTATTCCTATCACGGTAAATCTGTATTGTAGCTTTGAAATTTCTAGCTGGGTTATAACTTATAAGTTTGATCTTTCAAAGGCCATATACAGATTCGGAGCTAATACTTTATTATGGTTTTTGCATCAATACTTCATATTAGAGCCTCAGTGAAGCATTAAAAGCAAGGTTTTAGTATAGCTTAAGAGACTTCAAAAAAGGAAATTACCACTTATTGTAAAACTAATACTATCAAATAAAATTTTTCTAATATTAAGCTAAATATTTCAAAAAAAAAGCGAGTTTTGTGCTGAATTGGCAAAAATATGATTTCGCCCAGGATCGAACTGGGGACGTTCTGCGTGTTAAGCAGATGCCATAACCTACTAGACCACGAAACCATTTTATATATTATGTAAATTTTGCCCATTTCCTCGCTTTCTCACTCTGGTTGGGCCACTTAAATCTTAAAATCTCTTTAATTATATGATTCACTTGTAAAAACTAATAATTATTGGCTATATCATAGTTAATTTGCATTAAATAAACTGTATGTCAAATTGTTTGTCGATATAGCGCTTGTACAAAAAAAAAATTTTTTTAATATTAATTTATAAAATTCAGAATTTTTATCGATCATAATAATTTTATTTTTGATTTGAAATTACAAGTTTTAAAATTCTTAAAAATTCAAAACATAGAAAAAAGCTTTTTTTTGATGATTTATATATTCTACAGGATTTTAGGTCTTTAAATCAGGTTTTGTACTTCAATTATGAGAAGATTTGAGCCTTTAAGCTAATACTTTAACGTTAATTAAATATGAGCACCTAGATTATGTAAGCTAAAAATCTTGAACTGTAAAAGACAAAATTTGTCCAATATAGCGCTAGTTATTCGATAGTTCGTTTTATCTTTTATGGATCATAAATATAGTATTAATTAATTAATCTTATAAACATGTTGATCTATAATTAATGGTTAAAAGTATCATCACCCAAAATGTTTTTTCCTAGATTTGAACATATTAATCGGGAATAAAAGGAGCAAGCTGCATAATGTATACAGTTTTCACTCAACAATAGAATGAAATTGACATATGTTTTATGAAGTACAGGTTGATACCCCTGAGATTTTTTCAAGTTCGACAACGTCATTTTAACAAGCTAATAATTGAACAGCATATATTACAACTAATTACAAGACATAAAGTGACCAACGTATAATAGGTGGCATAGCTCTTTATTGTGCATATTGTATGTGTAAATGGGATTCGAAAAGGGCTGTATATTAAAAGTTATCATAAATCTGATATAACGAAATTAATTTAAAAAGCAACGTTACAATGTGAATTCTAGTATATTCTTTGATTTCTATACATCCTTACAAGTTATTAATCTAATGCAAATGAACATTTCAGTATTCAGAAACAATAGCGCTAAATCGATCCATTAAATGCATTGTTTTGACTTCATGATTGCTTATATTTTGCCGGTTTTAACTTTGGTGTACCTCACAAGCTGAAATTAATGTATGACTACGTAATTAGGCCAATTTGAGCTAAAATTCAACATAACTCATGTGAACATAGGTAGTGTTAGTCGATAGATTTAGATATCTTAGACTTAATGATTTAACTTTAAACTTTCCACATATTTATAGCGAATCAAACAGTTAAGAGTTTGATAATTTTTTAATTTTTCATGATCATGATGATAACGTAACTCTGCACCAGAAGAAAAATATCACAAAGCCACTCGGTTAGTGCACAAATTACCAATTCAACCCAAATCAACTTGTTAAATAAGTTGTGATATTGTGATATTGTGATTGAGTTATATTTTGATCAGATCTTTACTATATGGTACCCAAAGCACATCGAAGACAATCGAAGACCTCTTACAAAGCCAACTTCAATTTAAATAAACATTCATAATATTTGGAATCTATGTACACACCATAAAACTTATATATTCGTGAAATAAAACAATTTGCAATAATTCATTATAATTTATATATCAACATACAACTAACTTTACCCACTGAAAAACAAACACATGAAAGAAAAAAAACATTTATTAGCTCTGACCGTTCATTTTAAATCAAACATTATGAATTCTTTTTTAAAATCAAGAAATAAAACAAACAAAACAAAAATAATTGGTAAATCAAATATTTTTCATTAAAACGATATTACAACTTTCCCTGCCCTCAAATAATAATAATAGTAATAACAATCAAAAAAATAAAAAATAAATTGTAGTCTGAAAAAAATACAAGTTAACCCTAACTTGAAACCTTAGTTATGTGATATATGTGTAATAATAACAACCATGTGAAGACTTTCTGATCATATAAAAATTGTTGTTTGAATTGTCTGATATGGAAATTTGATCTTTTGAATAAATTATAAAGTGTCAAGATTAAACATCAATTAATAGTTCATCACTATCAAAGATTTGATAATTCTTCAAAAATTTCATAAATGGATCATTATCATAATCATAATTGGTTATTAAAAATGATAATCTTTTGAATGGATTTGCTTCAAATGAATCCCAAAATGTAAATAGTACTGTATCTGTAAATAACATTTTCCTCATTTCTGAAGAAACGTGAAATTTGGTTAAAATGTAAACAATTGTAAAATTATACCAAATATGGAATTTTCTTGTTTTCAAATTTGCAAATTTTAATTGGTTATCTTGAATCTTTGGGAAACACATTGATAAGAAATGATTATTTTCAAAATTTTTCAAATCTTTTATTAATAAAAATAATTCATAATTTTGAGAAAGATGAGTTGATGATTCATTATAAACATTATTCAACTTTAATATTGTTGTTAAAACTTTAATCAAGAAATAATTCAAATCATTAAACAAATTCAAATGTAAAATCTTGCTTAATAAAAACTCAACACGATCATCATAAATAACACTGAAATATGGTGCAGTATTGGTATAAATTGAATTGTTTAAATCTAATAACCAAATTTCAAAACAATACATCAAATTATCAAAATTTTGTAGATGTTCATTTGTTGTAATCATATTAAGTTTATTCAAAAAAACATCATTTTGTGAATCACCTTCGAAAACATTAATTTTTTTCAATTTCATAGCTAAATTTAATGAATTTAATAATATATTATAATGTGTTTCAAATCTTTCAGACTTTAACTCCAGAGTATCCAAAAAATTACAATATTTTTGGAAATCCTTAACAGTTAATTTTTCAATTGATTTTGGTTCACTGAATTCTAATTCCATATTGAAAGATTGTAATAATAATGTCCTCTGTAATGAAACAAATGTGAATAATGAATGATCAATTGATGGTAATTGAATCACCAACAACTTGTTTAAGAATTTTTTAATATTGAAACTTTCATTTATTAATTCCACTATGGAAACCAATCTTAATTGATTCTTGTTCAATTGATCATTTATAAAATCTAAACTTCTTTCAAATTCTTCATCACTTTCAAATAATTCTTCAAGTGAATGATATTTGAACCAGTTTGTAAAATTATGAAATTTGTTGAATTTATAAAATTTATGTATTGTAAATGATTGATCAACAATCTTAAAAGTTTCATAATTAGTTGGAATTTTTGGATCATAAACTGTACTCTTCAAAAAATTCAATCTTGAACCTCTTTTACATGTTTTGTTTGATTTTTTACAATTGTTACAAACTGGTAAATTTTCATCACATTTGATGTGACGATCACGACATGTTAAACAACCATTTCTTGATCTTAACTTGATTCCTGGTTTGGATGTGACCATAATCTTATTTCAAATAAAAAAAAAAAACAGCACAACAACTATAAAGGCTTAATAATAAAGCCAAATGGCAATTGGAAATATTAGTCTATCGAGTTTACTTTTTTGTATAACTTGAAAAACTTGAAAATTGATGGGTGGCAAACTAATACTTATGAACAAATTAGGAGAAATTGAGCACACCTATAAGATGAAATAACTTTAAACCTCTTGTATTTGTTCCTATAACTTTTGTATTGTAATATAAATTCAGATAATATAGCACAGCTTGGCAGCCAAATTGAAGTGGAAAGTTAGCTGATCAGATGGAACTTTTTGTCTTTTTGAACCTTTTGAATGAATAAATATAATAAATGGAATGTGTTGTATGGATAATAGAGTTGAAATAAAACCTTTTCTAAGTTGTAATTGGTAATATTCAATTGTTTTTGTTGATATATCTAAGTGTTTTTGATGGCGGTTAAGCTAATCTCACACTTAAACCTCTTTGAAAATATAATAATTTGTAAACTTCAGCACTGGGAAACCAATTGATTAAATATCTAATTCACAGTGAAGTTGTACAGAGTTGATTGTACATTATAGATACAATATGACCAGGCAATTGTATGCTGTGTAGATAAGTTCTTTAAAGATCCAAATAGTTCTTCAGTAATAAAATGTGTGATAGAGAGTCAAAATCGGAATCGCTCCATTTATTTATACTAGATGGCCTATACGTGCACCACACAATTAAATTTTTACACTTATGTGTGTATGTACAATTTACAATGTACACTGTGCCCATTTTGTGTCCTTGCAGACCATCACAAATTACCTGCGAGGGATCAGAATTCAGGAATCTCAAAGTGGGTCAAACAATACACGCACTTAATATTTTATATTGGCTCTCACAAGGGTCGTAAAGCTGGGACAAAAAATGTATGAGGGTAAAATACACTAGCAATTCTGATTCAATGCCGAAATTCCCTTGTAAAACGCATCATAATTGATGATTATAAACACTCAGAAATCGCTAAGAACTAGCTGTTCATAGCATTAATTGATACAAAATACAATGAAAAATAAATATTTTTTAAATTGTGACAAGCTGTTTGAAGTTGTTTTAAGCAGGTTGGGAATTTCAATATGTACGTGAAGAAAAAATCATCCCCCCAATGCGGTAAGGGACACTCGGAATCGGTTAAAGACAACATGAAGAAAGCGACTTTAACCAGATATGAAGAGTAAAATGTGAATTTTTAATAAGTTTAAGGAAGCTTTAAATCAATCATAGGTACCTCATTATATGTGAAGATGAACTCTACAAATTGAATGGTGAAATCAGATTTGCTAAATCAGCAATGGTCATAGTGGTAGCTTGCTATATGCACGATTTAGTTATGGCCTCCATCACTCGGTGTTTATACTGGTCCAAAATTATGTGTCAAGAACTCAAAAGTAGTCGAAAATTTTAAATTTCGCATTTGACTTGAAAGTTGAAAGTTAATTTTCGAACAGTACGTTATACATGTTGTACATTACAATACGAGGAAAGATAAATAAAGTATAAACAACTTGATCTGATATATATGGATCATGATTCATGGTTTTAAAAATCATGAAAACTGATCTAAAGTATACCACAAGAAGTTATAAGGGTAGGTCATCTTATAGACAATGAGATATGGCATAAACATTGATGAGGGTCTCAGGCTCATTAGGTGACCTCACTATTACTTATGCCGGGAGTTATCTCAAAAATCATCCTCTTGAGGTATCATATATTTATGCTTTAAGATTATTGAAAAAAGGATGATCAACAATAATTTAAATATCATCATCGCCTTTAGATCAGGAATCCCGATCATTACAAAAAGTTAATTGATCATTAAAACGTTTTTATGTACATATAATATACGCTGAGTCCTGACTATCATAGTTTCGAAGTCATCGAGCCGATTACGATACCACGATACCACGATACTTGAGTGTTTATATAGAAGGTGAGCGGATAGTTTCAAATCCTAATCCTTCCCAAGCGATAAAATAGACATACTGTAGTGATTTACCTATTGAGCATTGTGTACTAAAGATATACAAATACTAGAGTGGGTGAGATAAATAGGTAGTGTATAGTAGGTAAGGCTTTCTGATTAAAGGGGGAAAGTTCTTCAGCTGCTTCTTTCCAGCTGCGTTCTTTTAAATTTTAACCCACTAATTTGAGCCTAGAGTTAGGGAGGACTCCCCAAAATTTGGTGAGATTTTCTGAAATACGCACAGTACAAATTAAGCTGGAAAAAATTTTGATAGACAAGGTTTGAATTGAACAGTACTGAGATCTCAATTGAAACCAAGGTTAAATTTTGGAATTTAAAGATTTGAAAAGCATCATTACTCATGAAATTGAACCAATAATTCATATAGATATGGAAGTAACATCTTATCTTTACTCTATAATATGGTTGCTATATTGCTAATAAGATAGTACTATATATCTATGAATATGTTGAATATGTTGATTATAAAGAACTTAACTAATATTGATTTATTAATTTAATTATATAACAAGAAAAGAAACTACAATATGACCGGTTTTTAGTATGTTAATTGTGTTATAATTGTAATGCTTCAATGATGATATCAACAAGCTAAAATTATAGTTTCAGGTATGGTACCTTACGCTAGATTCATCATATTCAATTCACACTAAAATCTTAAAAGAAATGTCAATTAATGTTGATTAAGGCTAACGTCACGTAATCGGTCAAATCACTATACCATTTGATACACAATTATGATACGATAAATATCACCAAGCTAGCCACGCTAGCTGGTCCAGACTCTAGACTCCATACTTGACACAGCGACATCCAGACAACTGTTGAAGTGTCATGGTCCATGGATCATCATTCTAAAGGGAAATTTTTCATGCTAATACTATTACGTTTATATCATCTATAATGCAAGATACAAGTGAATTTAACAGCTCGAAAGTTCACTTAATACAGAGCCCAGACTCAAATTTCATATAATTAACAGTACTATTTGTTCAACTCAAATAAACCTGCTTATTTGATTTCCTTGATCTATTCTAGCTCAAGTTATAACTTATGTAGAGACGGCCGACTTTAGCTGTTTAGGAACCTAACGCTACGTTTTAGACGATGAAGATTATCCTAGTAATAATCAATACGTATGCATATCAAAGCCCTCAACCCTCAACTCATCGAGGTACATGAATTATAATACTTATACAAAATAAAACAAGAACAGGTTGATTAATTTAAATCCATACCGAGAAGGAGCTTGGGAAATTCAGTTCAGAGTCCAGACTTTTTTTAAATTGGTTCAATGATATATAAGCTTCAAATTTACTGATCATGATCTTTAATTGATATTGTGGAATCGATACAAGGAACACCAATAGACCAGTAATCAATTATAGCGCTACATCACCAACTATATTAGACTCTATTTTACGAATGCATTGAGGTTAAAACAGCATCTAAAATCATCAGATGTGCTTTTCATGAAAGACGATAAACTTTTTACTTGATGGTCCGTAATTATGGTTAAAATTTAACACGATATACTTTAAGCCTTTAGGCAGCTTTTGGTCTACTATATATAATGGATAACGGACCATGGTTCAATACTGGTCAAAAAATGTCCAACTACTCCAGATTTCAAGTACTATACTACATGCTCCAGAACCC
The DNA here is from genome assembly GCF_000313485.1 of Hansenula ciferrii. NCBI lineage: Eukaryota > Fungi > Ascomycota > Saccharomycetes > Phaffomycetales > Wickerhamomycetaceae > Hansenula > Hansenula ciferrii. The sequence continues at coordinate 1,429 of NW_011887480.1, read as the reverse complement.
AAAGTTCATACTTAAAATTTGTAGCTGTTCCAACTTCAATTTGATCAAAAAGAATCTAATACTACTCTTATATGAAGATAGTACAACAACAACATACCAGGCCATCAAATTTATATCAAACATCAAACATCAAACCCATGAATCATCAAGAATCATCGCTAACTTTCAACCAAATTTTGGAGCATACGTTAGATACGTAAAAAATGTACATATGTAAGATCTTTTGTGATGCTTCAATCATCGGAAAATTGAAATGCGTAAGTAATGAAATTTTGATATCCTTTTTGAGAAATCCGACCGAGTTGACGAATTTCGCGTGAAAATTGGCTTGAATTACCGGAATTTGAGAAAACAAAAATTAAATACTGATGATTATGTATAAACGGATTTGTATCTTATTTAAAAAGTTTTTTTTAATTTAATCTTAGTTAATCATGTCATATAACGGTATTGGATTATCAACTGCTAGAGGATCAGGTACAAATGGTTTTATTCAAAAAAATAATTCATTTGCTGTTGGTAAAAATCATAATGAATTAAGTAGTTATGCTAAAAGACAAAAAAATAAACAAGATAATTTAAAAAGAGATCAATTTATAAATATTAAAGATAAAGAGATTGTAAATCATGAACAGAAAAGAAAAGAGATTGATTTAAAAGTTAGTGAATATAGAGATAAATTAGAAGATGATGAAGAATTGGATTTAAATGATGATGAAATTGATATAAAATGTAAAGAATTTAAAGATAAATTAATTAAAGAAATTAATGTTAAGAAAGGTTATAAATCAAGAAGTATAAGAGAAAAAGAAGATAAGAAACCAAAAGCAAAAGAAGTTGATTATTGAAGTAATAAAATAACTACAATGATTCAATTCAATCCATATAATGATGATGCAAAATCGTTTATAATCTATAATTAGCAAGAAAATAAATATGAATAATGGGTATGAATATGAATATGAATATGAATTTGAATATAAATCACATGAATTAAATGATCAAACAGATTATTTTACCGGCAAATAAACTTAAGATCATGCAAGAAGCTGTAAAAATTGTCATTAAGAGCATTAAATATGAAGCAAAAATAGTGTTTTTGTGTTTCATTATTGTCATTTGATTGTATTGATTGATTTAATATTATTATAATGGAATATAAATGATGATTAGCTTGCCAGAAACTAGATGTTGGTAGTATTGGATAGGTTGAAATTGAGGATTGAGGAGCCATTTTGATTATTATAAAAACATCAAAAATAAAATGAAGGGAAATGGTAATATGTGAAAAATTAATTGAAAATATTTTTATTAACCATTATTTTTGTATTTTCAATTTTTAAATTTTCTAAATCCCAAATAAACATTCTTGGATCATTATAAAACCAAATATTTTCATCAAATTTTTTATTAATTAAAAAAATTTTCA
>NW_011887479.1:0-53423 GCF_000313485.1 Hansenula ciferrii | reverse complement strand
GGGAGAGAAGATGGTGTTGAGCCAGAAGGAGCTTATGAACAAGGTTGTCGATCTTATTTAGAAGAACTCTTATCATATAAGGAGATTGAAGAATTTAACATGAAAAATCGTTTAGATAAAGATCAAATTATAAATATCCCCAAATTGATAAATTTTGGTATCATAAACCTAGATGAAGCATATGAATCATACCATGAATATGATTTAGAAATTCCAGATCATGCATTTTATATATTAATGGAAAAATTACCAATAGATCTAAATCATATTAATCCATCTGATACTCATTTTGAATCTTTAGAACAACAACTTTATAATCTCAATTATGTTATTAAGAGATCACATAATGATATTAGACCTCAAAATATCATCGTCTCTAGAGATAGAGCATATTTGATTGATTTTAGTGAGTCATCTGAATGTAATTATGAGCCAATATATAACGTTCCAAGAACTAGACGTAAAAGATTTGAAATAAGGGTTCCATTTGATTTGGCTAGGCTCAAAAGGTATCAAAATGACTTGAAGGAAAATTAATATAGCTACAAAGCTTATATTTTTAGACAAATGATGTTAGGTTAAAGAGAGCACTTCATATATGAGCTATATTATCAATAAATGATTTATTATGATATAGCAGTAGAATTAGTAAAGTTGATGTTAATATAGGATCAATATTTATGTATATAGATTACAAATTTCTTACGTCAGGAATACTGGGCGTGGCCCTAAAACATGGATATTTTAGAAATCGTGGCCGTAAAAAATGTATTTTTTGATGCTTACGCAATCTTTGGCGTGGTGATTAGTCATCATGATTGATAAATTTATTAATAACTCATATTCAAAACGTTTACTTAGATGTATAAATAAAATAAAAATGAATAATAAATTTTGAAGTATATTCTGGTGCTAATCATTCATAACCATCTATATTTTGATGTTTTACTGTTTTGGAGACTTCTTAGGAATGCGATTTGGGAATGCGATTTTGTGTTCCAGGAATGCGAATATTATGTAACTGGGAGGTAATCAGAATTAAGAATATCGATGGAGTTATCGTTTAAATTACTGAATTTGATACTTTAAATACACAGTTATCTATAAATCAATTTGTGGATCATAAGGAACATAAATAAACTACAAGTGTCGCTTGCTTCCTTTAAAAGCATGATCAGCCTTATGATATTCGATAAGAACTCTTAAAATGACAATTGAAAAATCTTTAATAATTAATGTCTTTACTGGAGGTGCAGCTGGATCATGGAGAGATCCAAATGATACATCAAGAGAATTTACAAGAAGTTTAGATCAATGGATTAAATTAGCTAAGACAGCAGAAAAAGGTAAATTACATTCATTATTCATTGCTGATCATTTAAGTTTCTTTGATACTTATAAAGGACCAGGAAATTATGAATTACCTGCAAAACTTGGTAAATATTCACCAAGAGTTGATCCATCAATTCCCATCACTGCAATGGCCCAAGCTACGGAAGGATTAGGTTTTGGTATAAGTTTTAGTACTGTTGTGGAACATCCATATCATTTTGCAAGAAGATTAGCTTCTCTGGATTTATTAACAAATGGTAGAATTGGTTGGAATATTGTTTCAAGTTATTTAGAAAGTATAGGCCCAAATTTATTAAATGGTGAACCTTTCCCACAACATGATGAAAGATATGTTAAGACTGAAGAATTTGTTGATGTTGTTTTGAAATTGCTATTATCATCGTGGAGAGATGATGCAGTTAAATATGATATAGAACAAGGTATATTTGCAGATCCAAATTTACTTAGAAAGATCAATCATAAGGGGAAATATTTCAGTGTTGAAGGACCTGGTATCACAGAACCAACTCCACAAAGATTTCCTTTGATTATTCAAGCGGGTACTTCAACTAAAGGGAAACAATTGGCTGCTAGGTATGCTGAGTTAGTATTTGTTGATGGTAGATATGGCGAAGCCCTAAAGAATGATATTAAAGATATCAGAGCATTAGCAGAGTCATATGGTAGAGATCCAAAATCTATTAAATTCGTTGTTGGAGCAAGTCCAATTGTTGGTAAGACTCATGAAGAAGCTTTGGGAAAAGTTGAAAGATCAAAACAATTTAGTTTACCAGAATCTGCAGAAGTTGGTTTAAGTGCAGTTTCAGGAATTGATATTAGTAAATTTGAAGACGATGAAGAAATTGATGTTGGTAAATTAGCAAATGGATTAACTACATTAACAACAAATATTAGTAAAAAAATAAAGACACATAAACCAACAAAAAGACAATTGTTAGAAAATTATACCTTGGGTAATAGTAGTTTTATTGGAACTCCATCAGAAATTGCAGATGAATTTGAAAAATGGGTTGAAGAATTTGATATTGATGGGTTTAATTTTTGGCCAACTTCATTCCCTGATGATTTAGAATCAGTTGTTGACTTGTTAATACCAGAATTACAAACTAGAGGAATTTTCCATAAAGATTATACATCAACTACTTTAAGAGAAAATGTAAACCAAACGAAGGGCCAAACATTTGTAGGTAATGACCATCCAGCTTATAAATTTAGATGGCAAGCTGATAAGACAAAAGAAGAATTTGAAGCTAGTCTTTGAGTAATATAGATAATGTGTATAGATCACTAAACAAAAAAAACAAGTATTTATTATATACAAGTAATATTAATTAATATAAGTAGAGTGCCAAAAAAATTCTAGGTAGAGCCTAGGCAGAGCCTAGGCAGAGCTCTGCCTAGCATGGGGTAGTTAGGAAGGGAGAGCTAGGTGGAGATAAGTGCAGTGCCAAAAAAAAAAGTTCTGTTCAAAATTTTTTTGGCACTCTACTTATTCCAAATGGCATACATTTCTAAAAGTGAATTTTTAAAACATGGATGGCTATTTATGAGTAGTATCGTTGAAGTATTTGGGGTTTATTATGTATACTATAAAAGCATTAATTAATGTTGTGTGCTGGACTATGTTCTTGATATTTGTCGGGTTTGAGATATAGGGGTATTAATTGGTGATTTTGATAAGGATATAAGAAAGATTCGGAGAGACCACAGACCACAGACCACAGTACTATAGCTACTTATCTACAATAGAGCTAGTTGATAAACCTGACAATGGATAAAATAAAAGTGGCAACCAGGAATAAACTGGTGTAAGTTTAGCTTATTGCGGTACGAAAAATTCAGATCTATTCAATTTGTGCAATATCAGGTTCAACTTTTATATTAAAATAGGTCAAGCTCAATTCAACATCCAGACTCCTATGAAAATTGGACATACCCAAACAATATCAATTTATATGAAACTTTAAAACAATATTAACGTTTCAATTTCAAGGGTTTATAGTTCAACATTGTATCCATTATATATAGTATATACCAACAATTCAAACATTCTAAAAGGTGAATCATAGCTGTAAATACTTTGTGCTAGTAACCGTGGCTCTATGATAACAAATTGATATTCGATAACATAAGATTTAAGGTACCAAATACAGTAACTACACTGGTAAAATAAGCAAAAATTTCTACAGATGATTCATAAACAATTCTTTTAATATTGCTAAATTCTAATCCATATAAAGTTTTTGAACCGATAAATATTTGTATAGTTTGCAACTGAACCAACAAATACTAATTAATGTCCCATGATTGGAAGATGACAAACCTAAAGTACTAAGACTTTGGATTGCGGGATCCACCAAAATACAAGTACACCAACAGCTTCAGACTCATACAAGCCCCAAACCCTGAGAATTCACCAGTTGAACCTGTGGAGATTTAGCATTTATCAGTATGATCATTACACTGTGGAATCTGGATCTTGAATATCCGAAGATGGTAATGAACTGATGATTTTATGACTCTTTAGTTTAACAATGATCAGAACTTTGGAGATATTAAATTGTATAAAAAGATATATGAATAATTGTATTGAATCATGATGAGTTTGAAAAAGTGTTATATTCCATATGATATACTTTAATCTATGCCAAAGATCATACCATAATGACAATTAATCAAGTCGATCATATAATTAAATTCCGTGACAGCGTACCAATTCTTCAACAAAATCAAGATTTAGTGTTTCTGAATTCTTCATTGACTCCACCATTAAATACAATAGTTTCAGATTCTTTAACAAACTATATCAACAAAGGTTTATATCAAATACATCCAAAAGCAGAATTTGTTAATGATTGTGAAGAAACAAGGAAAGAATTAGGTAGGTTTTTAAACACTCAAAGTGAAAACATTGCATTTACAAGAGATGCATCTGAAGGTTTAAATTTATTTCAAAGATCTACAAAATGGGAAAGGGGGGATAATGTTGTTATTATTGATGGTGAACATCCAAGTCTAGGTTTTGGTTGGTTAGGTTTAGAAAAAGATGGTTTAGAAATTAGAATAATCCAAACTGATGAATCTCAAGTTAAACCTTTCACAGCTGATGATTTTAAACCTTTTATTGATTCAAATACTAAAGCTATTGGTATTTCTTCAGTCATGTTTCATTCTGGTTTAAAAAATGATATTAAATCAATCGTGAAAGAATTTAAACCTAAGGGAATTCATATCTTAGTTGATGCAACTCAAGAAGTTGGGTTTGGTAAAATTGATGTTCAAGATTTAGCTATTTCTGCAATGGCATTTAGTGTTCATAAAGGTCTAAATATTCCAAATGGATTGGGTGTTTTGTATATTGAACCTGAAACTATCCCATTGTTAAAATCAAATCCACCAGTTTTATGCTCAGGTAATATATCAAACTTAGATTCAAGTTTAAAAGTTAATAAAGATTTTAAAGTCTTCCCAAATGCTCAAAGATATGAACATTCAAATAAACCAATGATGCAAATCATTGCATTAGGTTCATATCTAAGATTTTTGAATTCAATTGGTATGGAAAATGTTGAAACTTATTTAACCAATTTAAGCTCATCATTAAGATCAAAATTATCATCAATTGGTTTGAAAGTAATTGGACCAAATGATTCAAAATCAAGATCATCACATAGTAATGTTTTACCATTGATTGATCCTAAATGGATGGATTTTTTCAAATCCAAAAATGTTTATGTTTCTCAATATAGATGTGGTGTTAGAATTTCTTTAGGGATTTATAATAATGAATCTGATGTTGATGAATTTGTTAAGATTGTTAAAGAAGGTTTAGATTCAGGATTGAAAGTTAATAGTGTTTAAGATTGAATCGATATTGATATTGTTTAGTTAATTTGTAGTACTGCTATTCCTACAACAGATCAAGAAAAAATGGTAATAATCATTGAATAAAGTATATATAGGAAGTCTGTAAACTTAATCAAACTCACAACTATTAAACTCTCAATGATTTGATTTGAATATTGTGTTAAAAAGACATGGAAACATATTCCATAGTTCAATTCTTAAACCCCAATATATTGCATAGACTTAACTTCAATCGAGCAAAGCACGGCCAGAGTAGAACGGATGTTTAGCATTGCACGCAACGCTTATACCCTAAGAGCGAACTCTTTCAAAGAAATCATCTGTTATTCACACATAATAAACTCAGTTGTAAAGTCGTTGATAGGAGGATTAAACATGAAAGCAAATAAATTCTAGTAACATAAATGAATGTTTGAAGAATATCGAAATTGAAATTTTTTTGCACTCTACAAAAGTTGGAACGGTTCCAACTCCACGCTTACATGTTTTGAAAAGTGAATATTTAAAATATAGATGGGTAGTTATGAATGGTATTATAATATTGATTGATATTTATAATACATTAATTTATTATTTAATCACTTAGTTTACTATTAGAAGTTCAACTTATCTCTGTTTATTGATGTTTTATTTGCTCACTATTGTTCACCAAAATCCGAATTGCTTTGACAGGTTTTAAAATTTTAACAATTGCTATAAAACAAATTTGCTTTTAACAACACAACTAACTACACGTCTTCGCTTATAATGGGTTATTAATCATTGGTAATTGCTTTATTTGATAATAAGTAAAGTGATTAACGGCAATCATTTCCTAAATTATGCATTTGTTACACTAAATATTGCACTCGTGGTTGGTTATTATAGATCTTGATCAATGGTTATGGATGGATCGGATAGAAATGGTTTCAGTATTATATTGGTATAGTGGTCAATGTTCCAATTGCCATGTTCCCCAGATGGCTTTAATTAACTCTTGACCCCTTTTATTCATGGTTTGATTCACCCCCAGATTATTAAAGAGCAAGTCAAGTTTAGTGGAAAGACGATTTATAGTGTCCATTAAACGCGCGGTATTAATGGTGTTGATTATACTTTGGATAATGGTACGATTTGGAAAGCAATTATCTGTTGGATCTAAAGATTATAGCAAAGGATAATATGGGTTTAGGGGTTGTGGTTAACTATATAAATAATGGTTAAAATCCTTTCAATATCTTTGTTGATTGATTGTTTCAGTTCAATTCAATTCAATTCCAATATCAATCAATCAAAATGTCAGATACAGTTACAATTAAATTCCCAACAGGTGAATCATATAAACAACCAACAGGTATTTTCATAAATAACGAATTTAGACCTGCCCAATCTGGTGAAACTTCCGATGTTATAAATCCATCAACTGAAGAAGTAATTACAAAAGTTTCAAAAGGTAATTCAAAAGATGTTGATGATGCGGTCAATGCTGCAGATGAAGCTTTCCATGAATGGTCTCAAACTGAACCATATCAAAGATCTTTACTTTTATTAAAACTTGCTGATTTAATTGAAAGAGATCAAGATATTATTGCTAAAATTGATTCTTTAAATAATGGTAAAGCTTTAAAATGGGCTAAAACTGATGTTGGTTTATTAATCAGATCCCTAAGATCAACCGCAGGTGCTTATGATAAAATTAATGGTCGTACTATTGATACTTCAAATGATTATTTAACTTATACCAAAAGAGAACCATTAGGTGTTTGTGGTCAAGTTATACCATGGAATTTCCCAATCTTGATGTGGGGTTGGAAAATTGCACCAGCTGTTATTACTGGTAATACTGTTGTCTTGAAACCAGCATCTGCAACTCCATTAAGTGCATTATATACTTCCCAATTGGTTAAAGAAGCTGGTTTCCCACCAGGTGTTATCAACACTTTAATTGGATCTGGTAGAGATGCAGGTGATCATATGTTGAGACATCCAAAAATTAGAAAAACTGCATTTACAGGTTCAACAGAAATTGGTCGTGAAATTTTAATTAGTTCAGGTGAATCAAATTTAAAAAAAATTAGTGTTGAATTAGGTGGGAAATCTCCAAATATTGTTTTTAATGATGTTGAATCTAAGATTGATCAAGTTGTTGATTCTTTAATTTTTGGAATTTTTTATAATAATGGTGAAGTTTGTTGTGCAGGTTCAAGAATCTATGTTCAAAGTGGTATTTATGATAAAATCGTTTCAAAATTAGTTGAAAAGACTAAAAGTTTGAAAATTGGTGATCCATTTGATAAAGATGTTTTCCATGGCTCTCAAGCTATTAAATCACAATTCGATACCGTATTGGACTATATTGAAAAGGGTAAAAAAGAAGGTGCAAAAATCTTAGTTGGTGGTGAAAGAATTGGTAAAAAGGGTTATTTTATTCAACCAACAATTTTTGAAACTGATAATGAAGATTATTCTGTTGTTAAAGAAGAAATTTTTGGTCCAGTTGCAACAATTAGTAAATTCACTACAGTTGATGAAGTTATCCAAAAAGCAAATGATTCAGAATTTGGTTTAGCTTCAGGTTTACATACAAATGATTTAAATGTTGCATTAGAAGTTTCAAATCGTTTACAAGCTGGTACGGTTTGGGTTAATACATTTAATGATTTACAAGAATCTACACCATTTGGTGGTTATAAACAAAGTGGATTTGGTAGAGAAATGGGTACTGAAGTTTTTGATAATTATACTCAAGTTAAATCTGTTCGTATTAAATTTGATCATAAAAATGCTTTAACTGAAGGTAAAGTTTAAACCTTATGAATTAATTAATGATTATATGAAATAAATGATGTTTTATTGATTTAACTTCGGCGTTGTAGTTACATAAATATGGATCTAAGCATTCATTATCCTATATTATTTCAATACAAGTTTCCTATTTATATTAAAATATTTTTTGATACCATCTTCTGTATCATAACTTAAATAATCATCATACCATTTTTGTAATAATTCATCATCATCACCAAGATTTTCTAAAGCTAAATTATAAGTTTTAATTAATTCAGATCTTGAATTATTTGAACGTAATTGAATATCAAGATAAAAAATCCAAAATTTTGAAATTTTATTAAATCTTTCATCATTATTTATTGAATCTAATAATTTGTTATCAATTGTTAAACTTTTAAAGTTTGATAAATGAATTAATAAATGAATACTTAATTCAATTGGTTTATTCAAAATTAATTTTATAACCCATTGTTTGAAAAAACCTAAATTTTTATGATTAATTAAATATTCTAAATCAATAATTTTGAATAAGATAATTAATTGATTTGGGAAATTTATTAAAACTGTAGTTAACAAATCTTTTGCCTTGATATAATTATTTAATGATATTTCAATTTCTGATAATTTAATATAAATTGGTATAGCTCTTGAAGAATCAACATAAATTAATGATCTATTTAATATATTTTTGGCATCTAAAACTCTTGATTCTCCAATATAATAATTTGCATATTTCAACCATATATTATTATACTTGGATAATGGTATTAATGATCTTTCATATAATTGAATAATTTGTTTTTCTGTTCCATTAATTTCAACATAATCTAAATATTTATCCCAATTAGTCAATTCTTCAAATGATTTGAAAAAATCTGGTATGAAATATTCTAATTTCAAATTTTTTTCAAAATTATACAGTTCAAATGATCTATATTGAACTGTTATATATAAATCTGTGAAAATTTTCTTCAATTTTAATCCTAATTCATGATAATCTAATTTTTTTAAATCTTGTTTATCTAAATCAATTTTTAATTTATTAGTAAGATCAGATTCATTAACAATCTTGTTGAAATTCTTTATATTAATATTTTCAATTTCATTAAGCCAAATTTGGAAAAAGTGTGCAAAATTATAAATTGGTAATTCAATAACTTTCCGTAGTATACCATAATAATAAATTGATTTACCATTATATTTTTCTTCGAAATCTAAATAATCATTCCAAAATTCATAACTATGATAATGAAATCCAATTTTGAATTCAGCTTGTTGATAAAAATAAACTAATTTTCCATAATCCAACTCAATAACTCTTAAAAATTTCAAAAAATCTGTCCATAATAATAATGAATATGATATAAAACTTAACCCTTTTTCATAAATCAACTTTGCAACATCGGTATTCCCTAATTTGAACTCCAATCCAGCATATATAGACCAATATTTTTCAGCTTGAGGATATTTCAATAAAAATTGATCAAAAGTTATTCTAAATCTTTCAATTTGTGGTAATGGTGATAATTTTGTTAAATCTTTTGAAACATAATTTAATAAAGATTCCCAATGTTGGAAATTTTCAGGATCATTGGCCAATTGGATAGTCAAACTAGACCATTCTTCATCCACTATTGAGCTCATAATTGTGTATCTTATCTTTCTCTGTACTTGTTGTCCAGTATTCACTTCCTAAAGATGTTGATGATCTTGACATGTTAATTCCTTATGTTAATTTTCATTACATGCTATAAAAAAGCGCGAATGTTATGTAATCCCAGTGCTGAGTATTACTAAGACTAATACCGATTTAATTGAAAACTACTTCTACTACGCAATAACAATCTATAAATCACTGTGTAACACATATATTATCAATATCAATTCTCTCAGATAATTGAGCCGCAAAACAAAGATCAACAACAAAAAACAATATGATCACCCTTTAACCGTTAAATTAAAACCCTTGTATAGCAAAAATAAAAAATACCCATTAATAACGACCAACAAAATTGATAAAGGAGTGACTATAGTTAATAAAAATATTAAATTATTGGATATATGAACTTTATATGATAGAAAAAAAAAACTTGATTATTACTATTAAAATTAAATTTAGCATTGATTCTTTTTTATAGCTAATTTATGATATTATTATACTTTTTGTAAAGCAAGAAAAAACAAACAGAAAACCATTAACAACTTATAACTTGTAATTCAAAAAAAAACACACAAATCGTCTCTTATTTAATATTTATGAAAAGATATATGATTTAAATTCAAGATCATATTCTATTTGAATTATCACTTATTCTATTCTTATGAGCAATAGCTGCAGCTGCAGCTGCAGATGCAGATGATGAAATCCTTTGACTTGGTTGACGAGTTGTATTAGCACTATAAGGTTTACTTTTAAATTCTTGATCAATTGGACTATGATTTGCTGAAGTTGGATTAGATTTTGGTGAAACAAATCCAGATGCAATAACATATGGTGATGAGAATCCATTTTCTCCATTTTGAGAAATAGGAGTAATCTCTGATGTTGTTGCAGTAGTATTTGGTGATTGAGTTGGAATATTTGAATCAAATGAACCGGAATCTGGTGATATTGATGATGTACCTGAATTTTCATTTGAATTTGAACTTGGTGGTAATCTTGTTGCAGGTTGTAATGATGATTGAGATAATGGAGGTTCATTTTGAACTAAATTTTGTTGTCTATAAGCATCTTCTCTTCTTCTTGCATTTTCTCTTGCTTGAACTAATAAAGTTTGAGCTTTTTGTAATGAAACTGTTGGAGTTGCACATGAACTTATAATTGGAACAGATTCATCAATATCAATAGTGGCTTTAATTAATGCAGCCATCCAAGTTCTCATTTCTTCTTTACTTTCAACTGCAAAATAATGGATTTTTGGTTGTGTAAATGTTAAACCTTTTCTTGAACCTGGAGCTGGAGGAACTAATTTAAAACAAAATTTACCATGACCTGTACTTGCAGCATATAAAGAAACAAATTTATCATCTTCTTTAGCAGGTAAAACTTTATGAGACGTTATATCAATTAATCCACGTTCTCTTGAATCACTTAATGATGTAAAATATGATAATCTTGTACCATGTAATGTAAAATATCTTTGTTTCCAAGTACCAACAGCAATACCACCTCTTTTACTCATCCAACCAAAACAATCTGCAGATTTAATAGAATCAGCAGGATTTATATTTCTTATACCTTCCATAAATGCTGAAGTTTCTTTTTTAGTATTTTTAGATTTTAATGCAGTTGATGAAGAAATATTACGTAAAGTTTTAGCTCTAACAGCTTCAGAAACTGATCTTTTACCAGCTGGTGATTTTAATGGAGATTCAGGTTTTGATGGTTCTTTTGCAGAAACTGATCTTCTTTTATCATTTGAATTATTGACTGAAGTATCAATAGATGGTAATTTTGGAGCAGTTTGTAAAACTGGAGTATTGTTGGTTGATGAATTTAATTGAGGAGTTCTTTGTGGATCATGAGAATCTCTAAAGCCATCTCTTGTAGGACTTGAATTTCTATCATGATAAACCACTGAAGATTTTCTTGTTGGTGAAGTTCTTGTTGGTGAAATACCACCTCCATTATTAAAATTAGCATTTGATAAAAATGAAAAAACTGATGAATGACGACGATGTGAACGATCAACATTATTACCGTTTCTCGAACTAATTGCAACACTTGCATCTGAATTACCTCTAAAATGACCTTTTTTAAATTGTGCACTTGATTTTCTTGAATGATTTTGTTGAGTATCCATATATATACTTGAAGCAGGACGTCCATTATCTAAATGAGTTGTACTTAATAAATCACTAACAGATTGACTTTTAAAATTAGAATTTGATCTTGAATGTGAATAAGGTTGTTGGAAAGCAGTATTTACTTCATATGAAGGTTTTCTTGAATGATTTGTTGAATCAATAAATGAATTTCTCTTGTTTAAAGAAGGACTTAATTGATTGAAATTATCTTCTTTTAATTGAATTGGACTTGGATATGAAGGAGGATTTGGAGCTCTTCTTGGTGAAGCAAATTGACTTGGTGATTGAGGTAATTGTGGTACTTGAGATGATGGAGGATTTATTGATAATGGTCTTAAAGAATGACGTTGTGGTTGTGAAAATTTTTGATGATCTTGAAATTGATTTGAACGTCTTGAAATTTCTGGTATATCATCTAAAGATTGTGATTTTTTTCTTGCATGACCTAATGGACGTGTAAAAGTATCTAAATCATCATCTAATCCTCTATTATTTGTTGTTTTATTTGAACTATGTAATTCAGCAGGAGCTAATAATTTATTATAAGGACCATTTGATTCTTCTAAATTTTTTTGATGAGCCAATTCTTTTAATGCTTCAATTTCTTTGAACATTTCAAATCTTGTACCAAATGACAGGATATCTAATTCTTTTAAATAAGCTAATTCTAATTCTAATAAAATAGCCCCTGTAATTTTGTGTCTTGCAAATTGACCTGAAGAATTAACATCAAATCCTAAATAAGCAAAATAAGCAGTAACTTGTTCTGGAGTCCAAGATTCAACTTGTTCTGGGTTTAAAGAATCTTCAGATTGAATACTATAAGATCTTGGTCTATCTTTATTATTTGAATTTGAATTTGGTGTAGCTTCATTTCTTAATTCTTCCAGTGCTTTATCAATATCAGATATAGCACCATTTACAGAATCTTTTTTATTAATATCTGGAGTCATTTCAAAAGATTGATCTATTGGTTCTTGTTCTTCAGGTATGAATTGATGTTGAGATTTATTAAGAATTGGAGTAGCTGAAGCACTTGCACTTGGTAAAGAAACAGGAGATTGATTATTAATATTGGCTGAATTTGGACTAGCTATTCTTCTTGATCTTGATCTTAATAATGAAGGTCTTGAGAGACTTGGAACCAACTGAGTGAAAGATTTAGGATAAAGTCCAACAGATCCATTATTTAAAGATTTCCCCATATACCAACCATCATTATATTCTTTATCATCGGAAATAACTTCAATCTTATCACCTAGTGTCAAAGTCAGCTCATCTTCTAGTCTAGCACTGAATTCTTTAATCACTTGGTAGATGGCCCCAGTGGCAGCTTCTTCTAACCCAGTTGTTTTGATGGAGGGCAGTTGTTGTCTTGGATCGTTACCTGACATGTTGTTCCCTTTGTATATAGTATAGTACGTTTCAAATTTCAACAACTAATATTTGACCATAAAAAACACAACAGGAGAACTCAAAAACACCACACAATATTAAATATGATAAACAAATATATCAATATGAAATCACTAGTAATATATCAGTTTTGGCGGTTAAAATACCTGATCTTTAAATATGAGTTTCTTTCTTTGTCTGTCAATGGCAATTTAATTCTTGTTTATTTTAAATTCACGTTAAAGGAAAAAAAAAAAATGAATTTCACGAAAATGTGGCGCGTAACGTGTGGTTTTATATGGCAATTTCAAAAAAAGTCTAGACTTTCGTACAGCCGTTAGATTTAAATCTGCTACATATCTGAATCAAAAAACAATTTATATTAAAACACCTGAACCAATATCTAATCTCCCATTATTCTTATTATATTACAATCATTGAAGTGCCTCCAACTCTGCTGCAGCTGCGGCTTCCTCTTCTTCTCTTTGTTTTTTAACTTCATCAATAGACCCTAAAACAGTTTCATGTTTACGAAGTTCAACTAATCTTTCTTGTCTAGTTAATGGTCTTGAATATGCACCACCATTAGCTTTAACTTCTTCTTCTCTCTTCTTTTGTCTTATGGTATCTTCTTCTTTGGCTTTTTCTTTAGCTATACTTAATTCTCTTAAATTATCTTCATGATCTTTCTTTAATTGTTCCAGTTTATTATTAAATTGATCCAGTGTACCAAATGTTTTATTTGAATCTGAACTATAAGTTTCAAAATTAAAATTACCATTTAATTTATTATTTAAAGCCAGTTCAATTATAGTTGGTCTCTTTTTTTCCTCTAAGATAAATTTTGCCTTAACTTGTCTTCTTGTTCTATGTGGGAACATTTGTGCAATTAATCCAAAATCTGTACCCCATGTACCTAAAGCTTTATAAAATCTTTCAACTTCATCAACAGTCCATTTATCTGTATATCGTTGTTTACCATATGTAGCTGAATTAACAACATTTTCAAATGGATTTTCATCAAGACGTTCTCTTGTATCTTCACCTAAATTTGAATGTCTATCTAAAACTCTTGAATCTTCATCAACAATTAATTGACCATCTGCACCAACTTTTAATTGAATACCTTGATTATTATTTGCTAATTTAATTTCCTTTTCAGCTTTTTCTTCAGCTTCTTTTTGTTTTTGTTTTGTTTTCTCTTCATCTTCAACAACTTCATCATCTTCACCTGGAATTCCATCTTCATTATCTTCTTCTTCTTTTTTAGCTTCTTCAATTTTAATTCTATTTTCAATTTCTTCCTCCAGTGATTCAATTGAAACTTTTTCCTCTCTTGCACGTTGTCTTAATTGTCTTTTTTCAATTCTTTTCTTCATTTTATTTTTACGTGCTTCTTGGGCTTGATGGAAATTGTTAGAAATTTTACCAATTTTTAAACTTGGTTTACATAAATCACTAATTCTAAAAAATTCTTCATCAATTTCAATGTTTTTTGTTAATTCTGCATCTAAATTATTAATTAAAAATCTTGGAAGTTGTGAATAATTTTTAATTTTTTGTTCAGTTAATGATTCAATTGTTGTAGTATTTACTGAATCTTTTAATGATGGTGGAACAGCTTCAGTTGTAGTACTTGTTGAATCATTATTTTGTTCTAATGTTTTAGAAGAACTTGGTGCTGTAGATGGTCTTGATATTGGAGTTGCAATAGGAGTTGATTTTGATTTTGATGATGATGAAGTTTGTTCAGGAGCAGTATTTGGTCTTTCAACTGTTTTAGATTTACTGGTACTATCTTTATTAAGATCATCATCATCAACTGGTGCAGATGATGGTAAACTTGAAGCTTGAGTTGATGGAATAGGTATTGAACTTGAAAATAAACCTTGACTTTGACTTGATAATTCAGATTCTTGAGTATTTGAAATTAATGATTTTTTTGTTGATTTTGGATCTTCTTCATCCTCATCTTCATCATCTTCATTTAATTTTTCTGAAACTGTTGATGGTGGAACACTTGATGTTGTAGTTGTTGGTGTAATAGTGATTGTAGTTGCACCAGGCGCTTCACTAACTGATTTTCTTTTAGTAGTCGAATTTCTCCTACTTGTTGTTGTACTTCTTCTTCTTTTTAAAGGCATTGGAGGTTGTGGTATACCAATAACATTACCTTTACGTTCAATTTGAGTAGATGAAGTTGTAGCAGTATTAGAATCATGAGAATAACCACCTTGAATTGAAACTTTTTTAAATAAATCTCTATTCGATATATTATTCAGTGTTGATAATCTTCTTGTTCTATTTTCTTGAGGTTTTGAAGTATTAGTACTTGTTGTTGATATAGCATCATCTTCATCACTTGAATTTTCATTATCATTATCATTGTCTTCATTATTACTATTGTTTATATTTGTCTTTTTAGCAGAATCTAAAGCAGGAGTTATACTAGCTCTTCTACTAACATTTGGAGTTGCACTTGCAGCACGACGTTGTTTAACTTTAGGTGCGAACCTAATACCTGATTTATCTTGAAACATTGTTAGTATGAGATTCAATCAAAATGAAAAGGGATAATATAATACTCACTGACAACACTACTCATCTTCTATTCAACTTCACTTGTATGTTATATAGTCTTTTTTGGTGATTAACTCTTTGACTTTTTGTTTTGAGAAGTAAAAAAGTTGTTTATACAAAAGAAAAATTGATTTTTGTCTCATCGGAGTAATTTATTACATAAGCGACGCGGTGAAATAAATTTATATTCATAATGAATAAAGTACAAATTATTAGGTATCTTTTATGAAGATTATGAAGTTCTATTATGCAATTGATTAGAAGTGGTGTTTATTCTTCACAGAGATATTTACATATCTTTGTGTTTTTGATTCGTTCTTCTTGTTGTTCTCGTTGTGATGTTTTATTTGTATTATGATTTGATTTATTTGAATTGAATAATAAATCTCTAATATCTGACCTTATTTGTATCAATTGTTTTAATTTCAAATCAGTATTCTATTCAATTCACGTTAGTACTGATATGGTTGTCTTCAAGAAGGACTATTAACATAACTCACTGGTAATATAACAATCAATTCATTTAAATCTTCCACAATTATAACTAAATAAAAAATATATTGTAAACCTTGAGCACCTTCATTAATAACAATATCTAAGATTTTATTACTTGGAATGAATCTATGATTAATATTTTGATTTATTAGACCACTTGATTCTTGAATTTCAATCCCAAGATGTTTATTTAATGATATGAATTTTTCTATCAAAAGAACATTAGTAGTTATCTTAAAATTCATGAAGAAATTGAACATACGATGATTAATCTTTATAAAATTGAAAGCTAGTATAAACCCAATAATTATCAATGAATAATACACATTAATTGAAATTGAATTAGGTATTTGAGGAAATATTAATAAAACCCCAAATATTATAGAAATACATGATTTAATAATGATTGATAATTTATTTGAATGATAATAGATATACTTTAATTGATCATCAGTATCACATTGTTTAACAAGAGTCATTATATTGATGAAAGTGATACATGATATTGAATCTTTGAAGTGTTGAATCTGTACTATACAATATCAGTATAATCAGTACAAGACCCGCGAAAATCAAAATATTTACCCTACTTTGAGATCACATTATGTGTTACATAATCAAAAATTAATTTGCATTTTAATTTCACCCTTTTTTGCAAAGGAAATTTAACTTCGAATAGAAAACTAGATTTATATGAGTTTTGTAATCAAATATAAGCCATTGATTAACCAATAATAAACTATTAAAACTTTTAAAAGGCATAATCAATTGAATTAATATTGGCTGCTTTGTATATAGACACATAGACACATGGACACATACGTGAACGCCCTAAGATTTACGAATCAGATAATGTGGGATCAATGAGCCATTACATGATTACATGATTGAAGTATAAGTTGATGGTATAGTCAACCATATATACAAGTAATCAATAACCGTTAATAGAAAGTCTAAACATTGATAAAGTACTCGCGATTTTAGTCATAACGGTTCAAGTTTCATTCTTTAAAGTTTTGAGAATCGCTGACACTTTATAAGCAAAAGACTGACAAACACCGGTTTCAATTGACTTATGGTGTAGAACAATAGAACAATATACAATCAATTTGATAGCAATTAAATAAGACCATAATGTAGTTTAACCTGTCAATTGAACGACATCAATACTCTTTATCGTTCTTCAATCTTCATCTTTATCAGTTCAAATCTACAACCATTTGTCCATCTTAAACGAAAATGTCCCAATTTAACCGTTACTCTTTAAATTCAAATCCCAGTTCAGCTTACAATTTTCTATCTTTTGATTGGCTTTTCTCACTGGGAAATGGTCCGTATTGTTTGTCTCCTTTGGGTCAAGAAATCCCCCGAGAATAAACGTCTCATGGAGTTGGGAACCCAAATGAGAATTGTAGTACACAATAAACAGATATATATAACAAGTTACAACTTTACTCTCATTTGTTTTATATTATACTATTATTCAATTCCTCATTATTTCATTATCACTGTGTTCAAATTGTCCCAGTTCTCATTTCTCATTTGTCCCGTGTCCCGAAACTGATAAATTCTGACCATTCAAATTCGAGTGAAAAAAATCAAAACCATCAAAAGAAAAAAAAAAAAACAGACATCAAATAAAATTGCAAACGAAACCGAAAAGTTCAAACTCTTTAAAATCAACAATCTTTCCATTTTATTAAATTGTTTACACTTTTAATTAAGGAATATTGGTTAATTTACTAATTTATCAACTACAAAACAATCAATCCATTCAAGTCATTTCATATATCACTTAGGAATATCTCATTCTCATTACATTCTTAGAATTTGAATTTTAATTACCTCTGTTTACTATACAATTAAAACAAAATAGATCAAAAGAATTTTAAAATCAATTTTAAATTCTAATTTCAAATATTATATTCATTATTTCATAATTTCAATCATATTCAAGCTTAAATCCATTTGAATTATTTTTGATTTTCCCAAAAAAAACTACCTGCTGCTTCTTTTTTTTTACTCAGTGTGTGTTTTTTCTTCCATTACTTTTTTTTGTTTTCCGCCAATTAAAAAAATTCGGAATCAAATAAAAAGATAGATATCTAATATCAAATAATACCAATTTCATAAATCATATACAATTCAATTCATAATGTTGTCTTCACCAGTTCAACACATTGATTCATCTTCAAAATTAAATTTTTTTAATCCAACTCCTTCAAGTTTTAGAAAAATGTCAATAACTCAACAAACTCCTCATGCTAATGATAAAAATTCTTCAGTTATAGTTGATGATGTTACTTTTAATCCAAATAAAGCAACTCCAATTGTTAAAGCTGATATTAATGTTCCTTATGTTCCAGATCAAATATTTATTGGTGGTCGTAAATCTAAATTAGCTGTTGCTCAAAGTGAAATTATTAAAGCAAAATTAAAAGAAAATTTCCCTTCAACTTCATGTCCAATCTTAGCTTTAACTACATTGGGGGATCAAGTTTTAAATAAACCTTTATATTCATTTGGTGGTAAATCTTTATGGACAAAAGAATTGGAAATCTTATTATTACAAGATATGGGTGAATATCATCAATTAGATTTAATTGTTCATTCATTAAAAGATATGCCAACTAATTTACCTGATGAATTTGAATTGGGTTGTATTATTGAAAGAGAAGATCCTTCAGATGCTGTTTTAATGGCCAAGAATTCACCATATAAATCTTTACAAGAATTACCTTCAGGTTCAGTTGTTGGTACTTCATCAGTTAGAAGATCTGCTCAATTAAAGAAAAATTTCCCAAATTTAATATTTGAAAGTATTCGTGGTAATTTACAAACAAGAATTCGTAAATTAGATGATGAATCAACTGAATTTAAATGTATTATTTTGGCTACTGCTGGTTTAACAAGAGTTGGTTTAGAACATCGTATTACTCAACGTTTAGATGCTTCAGTTATGTATCATGCAGTTGGTCAAGGTGCCTTAGGTATTGAAATTAGAAAAAATGATGCTATAATGAAGCCAATTTTGAAAAGTATTGAAAATGTTGAAGCTACTATATGTTGTTATGCAGAACGTTCATTAATGAGAACTTTAGAAGGTGGATGTTCGGTACCAATTGGTGTATGGAGTAAATATGATTCTCAAACCAAAAATTATAATTTAAAAGCTATTGTTATTTCAGTTGATGGTACAAATTATGTTGAAGATGAAATTACAATGGAAATTAATGATTATAAATTAGATTCAAAAAGATGTGGTGAAATTTTAGCACAAAAATTAATTGATATGGGTGCAAAAGAAATTCTTGATGAAATAAATTTTGATAAAATTAATGAAAAAGATGAATAAACTTTTTATGCCCACTAAACTTCCATAATACAAATTAATGAATATCAAGACCAATTTTTAATTTATTTTTATTTTCTCATGATTACGACAAATATAAAAACCATACACATACACAAATTCAACTTAATCAAAAAAAAAAATCATATCATATATATACCATTTCATATTGCATTTTTTTTCATGGCTATTTCAAATTAATGAATAATGTCCACAACAATCAAAAAGAAACAAAAACAAATCCAATATCAACTATTAATTCATACACATACCTGTATATATCTCCATATGTGCAGAATTTAAAATTTGATATATAAAGCATTTCAGTGACTTTTGGATTTTACTTTTTAATGTTTTTTAATGCTTTTTTTTTTATGTATTTTTACAATTACTTATACACTACTACAGGTTGGAATTTAAATATATTATATTATGTACATTAAAAATCAAAATCTTATAGATTAATAAATATTTATAATACGTTAATGAAATGTTGTAGTTGCTTAGTATATATGAGGTTGCTGATCAATTTCATGAGATGGAAAATTAAAGTTCTCATATATGGAATTAGCTGATCATGAGAGAATAATATTCTGGGTATAAATTGAGCTGAATATATCCAAATCCAGTACGTCAAGTTTTTAAAATTTTGATATTATTTAATACATTGCAAATTAGGGGTGGATTGTTTCTTGATGAAATTAAATAACAAATCTGATTGGGTGTTTATTTTCGTATACTGTACTTTTGATAGTAAATTTATTAAGACTAGTATGCATTAGTCTTTTATGGGTTTTACTTACATCCAAGCTCAGTCGATTGAAGATTAATTATGATAGAAAATTTATGATGTTATTAATGAAAAACTGATAGAATTACTACCATTATATACAACATGTTAGATTCTGAAATTGTGACTTCATTCGATATGAGTTATATTATACACTAATTCATGATTAATATGGTTTGATATTTGATGATATTTTTGAGTTGTAATGACTTTAAAAGAGATTGGATTCACCATTTTAAATACATGAGTCTATTATTTTTGATTGAGTTTATGTTGATTTGTAGTTAATGTACAGCTTATTTGGAAATATTCACTAGTGTAGTTGTACACCGTTCAGTACTGGCGCTTATGATTCTCATGATTAGTGCATTATGAGAAGTTATTGAGAAATTTGAGAACTTTATATATTGAGTTATTTTTTGAGCTTTCATTCAATGAGTTGATTCGCACATTGAGTATAAATACTCTTGCAATATTCCATTAATATAATTATTCCCTCGGGATAGTTTGTGATTTATGATATCACTAGTCATTACCTTTTCTTTGGCGCATGCTAGTTCTTCTTCGTTTCTGAATTGTTTTATCAATGGTTATTGACCAAATGATGGTTAATATGATGTGTAATTTGATTTATTCAAATGATTTGCATCATCCCATCATTATGATCCTATATATATACAACTTTTGATTTGATGCGTTGATATTCGATGATATTGTTATTACAAGAGATCAAATTCACCATTTGAAATACATTAGTTTAATTTTAGTCATATCACCCATTTGTAGTTATATTGCATAGTAATTACTCAAAGGGGAAGTCAAGATATATTAAGTTTAATAATCTCAGCGGTTAATTTTGAATTGTATATAAACTTCAGAAAATCCCTTGATTGTTTTTCAACGTTTACTATTTTAATTCAACTAATTGATTTATTCTCTGAGCTCATCATATTTTGGGGTGTTGTCACACATTAAACTTTTGACCCTTTTGTATCATACAATCAGATAGTACTAGTTGGTTCATGCATTGGCTCCAAAACTTTATGTCAACTTTATGTCAACTTTATTGTATAAATCAACACGATTATGTTTGAATTGATGTGGGAATCATAACAACATCACTAATCTAATTTGATTTTAAGCAACTGAATCATTATAATAATATCTTTATAATTGATGATATAACGTATCACTGTTTATAGTTTAATGTTGATGATTTTATACTCTTTTTCAAATTGAGCCAAATTGTAGTTTTACTTGTTGCGCGATTGGAAGGAATTTCATAAAATAACGCGTAAAAATTCCATTTTTTCATCTTAATATCATATATATGTATTGGGATCAGTTTAGTTCTTTCAGATATTAAGATGAACTTTTTATGATCGAATTTTTGAGTAGCGTGGTTGGACATGACCCCAAAAGGGGTTTGAAACTATTATTTGAAGTTTTTAAGTACAATATCATTGACAAAGGTGTTCCTGAATTTGAAAAATTTGTGAGTCGTTGAAAGGGTCTAGTAAATTGTGAATAACTTTAATAATTACTCAAAACAGCTCAAGTGAATATAATATGGTGATCATGACATAGAAGTATAGAAATGATATCCCATCACTGAGATTGATAATATAATTCTTGTTTTTAATATGCTTTGATATTTGATGATATTGTATGAGTTCAACAGACTTCAAAAGAGATCAAGTTCACCATTATAAATACATGAATTTATTGACTTTCAAATAAAATCTCTAGTAATTGTAGCAGCTACGGTTAAGTGCCAAATAGATCAAAAGACTCAGCTAATCAAATACACTGGTAATGTTTATAATCTTCTAAGTTATTATGAGTTGTATAGTTTATATACCGATGAGCTGGTGTCTTTACCAGATGACATAATCGATAAGAATTTTTTTTTTCTTAATATATAGAACCAGAAAAGTATAAAAATTAACAATACTTGAAAAACAAGAGATATCATCAGATTTTACAATCGTCAGCTTTAAAAGATGGATGGGGATGATTTGTTTGATGTCTTCGATGAGAAGCCAAGTTTGCCTCCTCAAATCCCATTGAAGAAAGAATCAAATGATTCTGGAAAAAAAATTGAAGAAATTGAAGATGAATCAAATGATCAATCTAAAAAGAGATCTGCTTCACCAACTCCAATTCCTAATGAATCAAAAAAGACTAAAAAAGATAAGAAATTAGTTGATAAGAAGGAAAAATCTGAAGTTGTTCCATTAGTCGCTGATTCTTTTGAACAAGAAGCTTCAAGAGAAGTTCAAGCTTCAAGTGGGTTAATGCCAAAAACAAGTGAAGAAGCAAAAGTTAAACTTTCACATCAAGTTAGACATCAAGTTGCTGTTCCTTCAGGTTATGATTATAAACCAATTGGTGAACATAAAAGATCAAATGAAGCTCGTACATATCCATTCACTTTAGATCCTTTCCAAGATACTGCTATTTCTTGTATTGATAGAAGTGAATCTGTTTTAGTTTCTGCTCATACTTCTGCTGGTAAAACTGTTGTTGCTGAATATGCAATTGCTCAATCTTTAGGTGAAAAGCAAAGAGTTATTTATACATCACCAATCAAAGCTTTATCAAATCAAAAATATCGTGAATTATTAGCTGAATTTGGTGATGTTGGTTTAATGACTGGTGATGTTACAATTAATCCAGATGCTGGTTGTTTAGTCATGACTACTGAAATTTTAAGATCAATGTTATATAGAGGTTCAGAAGTTATGAGAGAAGTCGCATGGGTTATTTTCGATGAAGTTCATTATATGAGAGATAAAGAACGTGGTGTTGTTTGGGAAGAAACAATCATCTTATTACCTGATAAGGTTCATTATGTGTTTTTATCTGCTACTATTCCAAATGCTATGGAATTTGCAGAATGGATTTGTAAAATTCATTCACAACCTTGTCATGTTGTTTATACTGATTTCCGTCCAACTCCATTACAACATTATTTATTC
The DNA here is from genome assembly GCF_000313485.1 of Hansenula ciferrii. Classification (NCBI taxonomy): domain Eukaryota; kingdom Fungi; phylum Ascomycota; class Saccharomycetes; order Phaffomycetales; family Wickerhamomycetaceae; genus Hansenula; species Hansenula ciferrii. The sequence goes on along the minus strand of NW_011887479.1, from coordinate 30,034 downwards.
CCAGCAAATGGTGATGGTATTCATTTAGTTGTTGATGAAAAATCAACATTTAGAGAGGAAAATTTCCAAAAAGCTATGGCTTCAATTAGTGATAAACAAGGTGATGATCCTAGTGCAGTTGATAAAAGTAAAGGTAAAAAAGGTCAAACTTTCAAAGGTGGTAATAAAGATGGTAAATCAGATATTTATAAAATTGTTAAAATGATTTGGATTAAAAAATATAATCCAGTTATTGTTTTCTCTTTTAGTAAAAGAGATTGTGAATCTTTAGCTTTGAAAATGAGTAAATTAGATTTTAATACAGAGGAAGAAAGAGATACTCTTACAAAAATTTTCAATAATGCAGTTGATGTATTACCAGAATCTGATAGAGAATTACCACAAATTAAACATATCTTACCATTATTAAGACGTGGTATTGGTATCCATCATTCCGGTCTTTTACCAATCTTAAAAGAAATTATTGAAATTTTATTCCAAGAAGGTTTATTAAAAGTTTTATTTGCTACTGAAACTTTCTCTATTGGATTAAATATGCCTGCTAAAACTGTTGTTTTCACTTCAGTTCGAAAATGGGATGGTAAAGGTTTCCGTTGGGTTTCTGGTGGTGAATATATTCAAATGTCTGGTCGTGCTGGTCGTCGTGGGTTAGATGATCGTGGTATTGTTATTATGATGATTGATGAAAAAATGGAACCTCAAGTTGCTAAAGGTATGGTTAAAGGTGAAGCTGATAGATTAGATTCTGCATTCCATTTGGGTTATAATATGATTTTAAATTTAATGAGAGTTGAAGGTATTTCTCCTGAATTTATGTTGGAACATTCATTCTTCCAATTCCAAAATGCTGCATCAGTTCCTGTATTGGAAAGAAAATTATATGAAATTGAAGAACAATTGAAAACTATTACAATTGAAGATGAAAGTACAGTTCGTGAATATTATGATTTACGTAAACAATTGGATGTTTATAATGAAGATGTTCGTCATATTATTACACATCCAGCTCATATATTAACCTTTTTACAAGGTGGTAGATTATTAAAAATTCAAATTGGTGAATTTGATTATGGTTGGGGTGTTGTTGTTGATTTCCAAAAAAGACAAAATAAAAGAAATAAAAGTGAAACTTATACTGATCATCAATCATATATAGTGAATGTTTTAGTAAATACCATGTTTGCTGATTCACCAACCAATTTGATCAAACCATTCCAACCAAATTTCCCAGAAGGTATTAGACCTGCTAAAGAAGGAGAAAAATCTAAAAATGAAGTTTTACCAATTACATTAGAATCAATTAAATCTGTTGGTAATTTAAGATTATATTTACCAAAAGATATGAAATCAAATCAACAAAAAGAAACTGTTTCCAAGAGTATAAGTGAAGTTCAACGTCGTTTTCCTGATGGTATTCCATTATTAGATCCTGTTGAAAACATGAAGATTGAAGATTCTGAATTTAAAACATTATTAAGAAAAATTGAAGTTTTAGAATCAAAATTATATTCAAATCCATTATCTTTATCACCAAGATTGAAAACATTATATGAAGAATATAGTGCTAAAGTTGCATTAAATGATGATGCTAAATCCTTAAAAGACAAAATCTTAGAAGCACAAGCTGTCATTCAATTAGATGATTTAAGACATCGTAAAAGAGTTTTACGTCGTTTAGGATTCACTACAGCTTCAGATGTTATTGAATTAAAAGGTCGTGTTGCTTGTGAAATTAGTACAGGTGATGAGTTATTATTAACTGAAATGATTTTCAATGGTAATTTTAATGAAATTACACCAGAACAAAGTGCTGCTTTATTATCATGTTTTGTTTTTCAAGAAAGATCAAAAGAAACACCAAGATTAAAACCAGAATTAGCAGAACCTTTAAAACAAATGCAAGAAATGGCAAGTAAAATTGCTAAAATTTCTAAAGAATCTAAAATTGAAATTGTGGAAAAAGATTATATTGAAACTTTTAGACCAGAATTAATGGAAATTGTATTTGCTTGGTGTAAAGGTGCTACTTTTACACAAATTTGTAAAATGACTGATGTTTATGAAGGTAGTTTGATTAGAATGTTTAAAAGATTAGAAGAAATGTTAAGACAATTGGTTGTTGCTGCTAAAACTATTGGTAATGTTGCCCTAGAGGAGAAGATGGAAAAGGCAATTGAACTTGTCCATAGAGATATTGTTAGTGCTGGTTCATTGTACTTGTGATCATAGTTTAAAACGTTTTTATTTAAGTAAAAATTTGTAATATAGAATTAAAATTTGTTACTAGTAGTTTAGTTTTTTTTTTTTAGTTTATGAAAATGTCTATTGATAAATCGGTATATACACTCTGTAGTATGTTCCCTCGTGAAATGTGATACTATTCTCATGCAACTTTCACCCTATAATAGGAAACCCTTTTTAATAATTATACTTTTTCGATTCACCACTCTTGTTAAATGCTATATCTAGATCCACTAGTTATGTGCATTGTAGTTTTATCAAATCGCCGACAATTAGATCGTGCCTTTAATAAGTTCCATATACTTTATATCTCCCATATAACGACACAAACGTTCATTACTACTAGAAGTACTGCTTAGAAATATTCTCATTAAATATATAATTTGAGTTTTTTATCAAAAAAATTAGTGACGTTCGACGCTATTATAAATTGAGGTGATAACTAGATCGAATGAGAACTTTTCAATATTTGGTATAAAAACCCTTGAAATTCCCAGCTTTGTATAATATATTTCTTGATTTCACTCTTTGCAGTGTCTTTCTCTTAAAAGCAATAACTGCATTTACCGTGTTTATGGTAGTTTCTGATTTGGTTGTTGCATCTCCATTACCACATAATTTTCATAATCACATATCTGCACATGTTACCAGAATGGCATTTTCATAACCACTTGTGGACTTGTGGACCGTTGTGGTTACCGAAATTATTATAACCACGAATACTACCATAACCACAGGTACTTACCAGTATATTCCCATAAGCACATGTATTTACCATCATAATCTCATGTTCTCATATTTACATGTAATTACCCTTATATACTTATTTAGCAACGATGATTTACCATCACATCTCCATATTAACCCATAACCACATATGATATACTAATCAGATATCATAAGTATAAATTATGCGGAACACTTTAACAAAGCTCATATCGAATCATTACATGATCATCTCATTACTAGGGACTAGCGACTAGTGATAACACAACGCGCAAAATTACCAAAGAAGCTGGTGGTTCTGGTTGATATTCTTTTCATCCGTTGCTGGAGTGATTCAGTCTTCAGTAGGTCTGGTTTTGTGGTCACATCGAAATTAAAGATACCTTTGATAAAACTCTTAGTATAAGGAAGTTTGACCCAGAGGACTACATGACAGATATAAAGGTTGACTAGAACGATCATATCTAAGCAAAGGACGATATGTTGCAAAAGATCTATGATTATTTTTCTACATTCTTTTCTGGCCGCTTTACTGAGGTTCCACGTACACCAGAATCAAATGTCGGTGAAAATGCTCGCGAAGATGATCAAAGCAGTATTGGGAGTATTGGGATTGCATCGTTCTTTGTTATGGCTGAATGTGATCAAATGAGGGATCTCGAGAGAGCAGCTTTTGAACTCATGGAAATTGATAGAAAATTCAACAAGTTTCAAGACAGTGTGGAAATAATGAAAATAATATCCCTGCTGGTTTGCTTCGGTTTGGCTATTATATTAGGTATTTTGATGTTATTTCAAAAGGGAGAAAAGTTTAGAAAGTTGTTACTGTTTCTTATTTTGTCAATAAGTATGGGTTACCTATCCCCATTTATCTTTACAAACTCTTTTATTCAAAGTTACTTCAGTTCTTCAATAAAAACCCATCAAAAAATTTTAAGAACAAAATATTTAAGTAACCAAAAGATAATACTTCAGTTATCAATTTACTTCATTAGATTCTATTTGGTAACTTTTTTAATGTCAACCATAATAGCTTTATACGCTATTTATAATAAGGCACCAAAACAATAATTTATGAAACACCTTGCTATTCAGTTAAATTTAATAACAAATGACAAACTTTATTTATGAATAATATATTGATAATTGTTTGCAAGCAACTAAATCCAAAATACGGCATATAACAACAAAAGTTGAAGTATCAGATCTTATTATAAAGAAGTTCAAGTGGTTTAAATTCTCAATCTTCAATAAAAAATTCATCACCAAAGAAACGACATCAACAACAACTCCAACAGCGGAAATCTCAAAACAATCAAGATGTTGATTTAAAACCCACCAAGCATGCATAATAATCAAATAACATAACAGCATCAAAAACAAACACAAAAGATAATAATGATTTAAATAGCCCATTGAGAGATAAATTAGCAGGCTCACAACAGCATGATCTTACAATCAAGTTCATCAATTAGATGATTTCAAATTCTGTTTTAAATTTAACAAATTATTTTGCATCAAGAAGAGAAAACAGTTTCAGTTCAATTGGAAGTGATTACAATCAAGTTCATCAAGATGATTTCAAATTCTGTTTTAAATTTAACAAATTATTTTGCATCAAGAAGAGAAAACAGTTTTAGTTCAATTGGAAGTGATAGAACAAAAACTAAATATAGACATGAATCAAGTGCACCAGCTACTGCTTCCACGCTATTACCAACTACATTATCTACACCTATGTTGTTATTAAATTCTCATCAAGAAAGAGCTCTATCCAAACTATCTTCAGTAATGGAGATGGAATCTGGTACAATTTCATCAAATGATGTATAACGTAAAAATTCAACAACTCAAGAACAAGTTGATAATAATGAATCTGCATTAGATGATGATCAAATGGGTAAGTCGCCAACAGTATCAACTATGATAAACCAAAATTTAATGTTGAAAGTGATGGATTACAAAGTTCATCTGAACAAATTGATTTTAATATATCAAGAAATTTATCACCAAAGACAACAAGAAGACAAATCTTAGCAACTGAAATATCTGATTTAATGAGAAGCTAAGAATGAAGCTAGATGATAATTAAGATAAAAATAATAATGATCAAACTAATAATGAATCAATAAAACTGAATTTGTTCAAAATCCAATTGATTCAAATAAACCCAAAAATTATTAGATCAAAAATCAAAAAAATTGATAATGATGAATATAGGATTCAAATGGTATAGATTTTTAAACAAGACTTTGGTAATATAATGTTTATACGTTTCGAAAAGTTATATATATATATATATATCATGATTAATTAGTTTATAATGTATTTCTTAAGGTGATTCTTATTTAATTGATGAATTATAGTAGCTGTATGGTCTATATTATTTCATCATCTGTAAGGTTTTAAAAATTGATAATTATGTCAATTATAATGAGTAGATCATCTATATGAATACTGCCAATTATGATGTACATCATGATACGTATACACAAGTTTAGAGATTACGTACTGAGAAGATCACCAGCATGTCAATGATTATCAGTAGTTAATTATCTGATGAGAACTTTTATTATACTTTATAAAATTTTTATAATGAGAAGTTTCAAAGGTCATATGTATATATCAATTGTTGATCTTATTCCTAGCCTATTTATGTTTATACATATTCATTGAAGCTCTTGATTCATAATATTTCATTGAATAATATCAGCTTTAACCAGAACATTATCATCATCATGAAATTTGAAAAATCCGGGTACATAATTGAAGTTCTATCAGTACCTTATGTTAAACCTAAAAAAGATGCAGTTGATAAAGTTAGAAATTTATTAGTTTCGAAATCACCAAAACATTTTAAAATAAATCATGAAACTTTAAACAGTTTTTTTGAAGATAAGAAATATAATAAGTTACTTAGTGTTTACGAAGAATTCCCCAAACCTTTGAAAGAACTTACATTAAACCATAAATGTATTGCAATGAGATGGAGAAGAGTTAATGAATCAGAAAACTCATTACCAATGAAAATATGTCAAGTTGAACTTTATTCAGTACCTGGGCCATATGGTTTTAAGGATGGTTTGATCAAAATATTATCAGATTTAATCGAAAATTTCCAAAGTGATATACCTACTTTTTTAAATACTGAAGTATTTGGTAATGGATTAGATATGATCAAAGAAAATAAGATATTAATGAATCTTTTCCAATATGAAAGCCCAGGTGATCCGTTACCCTTGAGAATCATTTTAGAGAGTTTACTCACTTACTTTATGTCAAATGAATATGAAACTCGTGGTTCATCATATAATCATGGTTCATCATATAATCATATAGTGAAAGCATATGAATTCAATCATCAAGATCAACTCAAGTTTATGGTAATATGGGGTGAAAAGCTAACCAAAAAGACTTCTAAGCTTATGTTGGAACAATTGAATTATATAATTACAAATGATGCATTATCTGAAACTCCAAATGATAGTATAATTGCATTGATTCCTGGTTATCTGAATTATAATATTTCAGGTAATAATGAAGAACTTCCACCAAGTTATGGTTCAAGTGTTGGGTAAAAATTATGTGTGATACCAAATAAATAGTCGATATATTAATTGATGATATTACAATTACTTCAGAGATCAAATTTACCATTAGAAATACATTTCTTTAGTTCTTTATTCACCCATTTGTAGTGATCTATTAATACATTATAACAATATAGCTTTAATTACTTAAAGAGGAAGCCAAGCTCTGATGTTTATAAATTAAAGTTTAATCATCGGCAAATTTTGAATTGACGTATAACATTATAAATACTTCAAAAAGTCCCTTAATTTTTCTGAAATTTTACATAAACATTGCAACTAAACTGCATATTCCAATAGTTCGAGTAATGTTTCTGTTGGAGGCTTTTTCTACGATCATGGTCGTGATATTTTATATCAATTATTAGCGGAGATTATAGCTGCTAAAGTCTAGTAGATATAAATCATGATGATTATGTTTGATTTGTTGTGGAAATCACAACATCACTAATCTGATTTTGATTTAACAAAACTAAATCATCACAAGAATGTATTTATAATGTATGATTGGAATATCATGAGATCACTATATAATTCAATGTTAATGATTTACTCTTTTCAAATTGAGTCGTAGCTTATAAAATTACATTCAGTATCAATTATGTCACCGAATTCCAACTAACACTAAGTAATGTTGTTTCCAATTTCCAAAACAGACTTTTACGTTATTTGAAAGGATGGGAAAGGTTTTGTGTTTTTTCAAAAGAAGAAGAGAAGGATACCTAGATAACTACCTATGTTGAAGCAAGTCATATTCAAAAGTGTTTGTAATTACGCGATTGGAAAATTAAAGCATGATTCCCAAATTCGATCGTTCTAATTATAATTTGTCTTTTATTATGAATATTGGAGCTACATTACTAATTGTTTGACGATCACATCTTTTTTATGAATTTCTTGATTTATTCACCATTAGATGATTTATTTCAATGTTCTCAATGGACAGGCCTATACTATACTGTATGGATGAGATGCAAATCACCAATGGTTTTGTGCAAATGTCGTTTTGAAGTAATAAAGAGTAATCATTAATTGTTCTTTTGCGTTTATAATTTGATTGATCAAGTGAATACAATAGGGTGGTAATGGAAGTGAAACAAAGATTTATAGCCCATCACTTAGATTGATAACGCTTACACAATTCACGTTTTTAATGGTTTGATATTTGATGATATTGTATAAGTTTTATAACAGACTTTAAAAGAGATCTGGTTCACCATTATAAATACATGAATTAATTGTATTTTCATTGAAGTATTCTGTAGTACGTGTTACTAGTAGTACAATTTATTATTCAATTATAAATATCACATTATTTATTGAATACTGACTTTAATTATCGATTTGATTAATTTTTTGCTGTTGAGTTCAGTCAAGTGCCGCTACTGAAGTTTGAACACAACTTTTTTTTTGCTCAACCTCACAAATTTATGAAAAATCGGAGAAAGTGACTATTTTGGTGTCTTTAAAAGAGGTGTTTTATGGCTTTATGAGAAAGCAGTACATTTTAACGGTACATGCTTTTAATAAAGTATCTTCTAGAATTCATTAACAATATTAACACATCCTTTTTTTATCTCCATCTATATTTCAAAATTATGACTTGTTTTACTGTTTTACTGGTTGACTAGTCTCCCGAACTTAAAATTGAACATGATTTTTGAACTTAACAAATATTCTACTCCTATTTTAAACAACCTTAACAAAACATAATTGCATATTAAAAGCCATCTTACTCCAAAAGTTTCAGATTTGTAAAAAACATCAACCATTTACTAATTAAATTCTTAAGTTACGTTAAAAAATGGTTAAAATACCACTAATATCTCAACCACCAAAAAAATCAAATTCGCGCATAGTTAATAAAAAATCAAAATTAAATTAGTTGTAAAGCTTAATAATAATACATCATCAACATCATCTCCAAAACTCTCCATAAACAATGTCACTTGATAAACCTGCTAGAGTGCAAGTAGACCCAGAAACTATCCCACAAGAAGATGCTCCACCTCAAACAGGTACTGTTTTCAATATTTGGTATAATAAATGGTCTGGTGGTGGAAATCAATTCCAATTAGTTAAGGCAAAATATAAATTAAATGTTGAAAAAGATTCAGGTTATACAAAAGCAAATAAAACTGATGGTTTAAAGTTTTTTTGTTTATTTTTCGCAAAAGGAATGTGTACAAAGGGTAAAAAATGTGAATATTTACATAGAATACCAAATGAATTTGATTTTTTACCTCAAACTGTTGATTGTTTTGGTCGTGAAAAATTTAGTGAATATAAAGATGATATGAGTGGGATTGGTTCTTTTAATCATGTTAATAAAACTCTTTATATTGGTGGGCTAATCATTAAAGATAATACTCATGATTTATTAAATAAAAATTTTAGAAAATTAGGTAAAATTGTTAAAATTAATGTTATAAATAATAAAAATTGTGGATTTATAACTTTTAAAGATGAAATTAATGCTCAATTTGCTAAAGAAGCTATGATTGGTCAAAGTCTTTATGAAAATGATATATTAAATATAAAATGGGCAAATGAAGATCCAAATCCTGCTGCAATTAAACAGAAAAAAAGACAACATGAAGAAGAAACTTTCCAAATTGTGGAAAATTTATTAACAAAATTTGATCAATCTAAAAAAATTAAACCAAATCAACAACAAGAACCTGAAATTGAAGAACCTAAAGAATTTGAAACTCCTGTAGTTGAAAAGGAAATTAAACAAATTGAAGCATCAAATTCCAAATCAACTATACTTAATGAAAAATCATTAAATTATTTAAGTCTTTTAGGGAAAGTTAATCAAACTTCAACTCAAAAGAAAGAAACAGCACCATTAGTTTCTGGTTATGAAAGTAGTGATGATGATGAATGAACCCTTCCCTACCTTCCCCCAATCTAACGAATTATGAACTATATAGAACTTGTATTATGAACAATAAAAAAGCATTAATATCTATTAATATTCTATACAATACTTTTCATATTATTATTTAATTTTTTAAATTCATCAGGAATTTTATTCCCACTTTTAATTAAAATTTTTTTTAAATCATTATAAATTTCAAAATCTGATTCATCATTAAGGAAAGTAATTGAAGTACCATAAGAACCTGCTCTACCAGTTCTACCAACTCTATGAATATAATCATCAATTTTCTTAGTCATTTGGAAATTTAAAACTAATGAAACATTTGGAATATCAATACCACGACTTGCAACATTTGTACCAATTAATATATCAACTTTACCATCTTTTAATTGTTTTATAGCAAATTCTCTTTGTTCTTGATTTTTTGAACCATGAATAATTGAAACTTTAAAACCTTGATCTGAAAGTTTTTTAAAAATAAAATCACCAGTTTCTTTATAATTTATAAAAATTATAATTGGTGATTTATATTTATTCCCAGATAAAATTTTAATTAATTTTGAAATTTTTTTAGAATCAATTTCATTTATATTATTAGAATTATTGAAAAATTCAAATTTTTGTTCAATTCGATCATTTATAATCATTTCATTTGAATTTACATTACCAATATTTATAATTGCTGGGTCATTAACATAATTTTTTGATAATTTTTCAACTTCTAAAGTCATTGTTGCAGTAAACATCATATTTTGTCTTTTTAAATTCATAAATTCAGTAATTTTAGCAACTTGATCACCAAAATTCATTTCAATCATTTTATCAGATTCATCTAAAACTAAAAATTGAATTTGATTTAATACTAATATATGTCTTTCTAAACAATCAATTAATCTCCCCGGTGTTGCAATTATAATTTCAATTGTTTTATTTTGTAAATCCAAAATATTTTTTTCAATTAATTTACCACCAACAAGTGAAATTATATCAATTGATGGTAGGAATTTGCTAAATTTTTTAAATTCAATTTCAATTTGTTGAGCTAATTCTCTTGTAGGTACAAGAATTAATCCATAAGGACCATCTGCTTTTGAAAATTCATTTAATCTTGGTAATTTTAATAATTTTGATAACATGGGGATTAAATAAGCTAAAGTTTTACCTGAACCAGTTTCTGCAATACCAATAATATCTTTTTTAGATAACGAAATTGGAATTGAAGCTCTTTGAATTGGTGTTGGTTCTTTATAACCTAATTTATGAATTATATCAAGTAATTCTAAAGGGATTTTAGATTCTCTCCAATTTCTTAAAGGGTTTGGTAAGTTTGAACCTTTTATTATAATTTCATAATCTTCTTTCAGGATTCTCCAATCTCTTGATTTCATTTGTTCTAAAGGTTTTGCAGTCCAATGAATATCATCCCAATTTTGTTTGGTTTTTTTCCTGGTTGAGATAAGTTCTAAATCATCGGGTTTCCTCTTGGTTATTATAGGATTTGAATACATTGAAATTAATGAATTTTCGTTATTGAATGTATCTTCATCTTCTTTCCAATCAAATTTGAATTTTTTCCTACTAGATTTAGCTCTTTCCAGTTCTTTTTGATAATTTTTTGAGAATTCATCTTCAAAATTGTTATTGTTATTAGTGTCTTTCCTTATATCATGAGAGTTTGAATTTGAATTTGAATTTGAACTAGGTCTACTGGTTTGTTGTAATTGATCAACTTTATTCTGTCTCTTCTCTAAAGCAATCTGTTGTCTCTCTTTCTTGGACAAGAACTTGGGTGTATCCAGTCTTCCTTCGTTCTTCTTCTTCTCTATGAGCTCCTCTAGTGATATTGGTCCTCTACCAGCCATCTTTATTACCTTTTCTTCCTAGAAATTTTCAAAAGTATTCAAAATATAAAAGTTATTTAAAAGTTATTTAAATGGTAAACAAATGAAATAAAAATTAAGATGACATAATCATTACGTAATCAATTTTCCCGCATTTTCAATTTTTTGGTTTTTAACCGAATTTGATTTGAAATTAAAAATCAAAATCAAACAATCTGGAGAAACAAAGGAATCAAAAACATCAACAAAGTGGCAAATTGTGAAGTTTCTATTCATACTATATTCAAGTTATACCGCTAGACTATCAATAAACTGTTAATATCACCATGTCGCTATTCGGTGGTGCTGAATGCTCAACTTCAAGAAACCCGTTATCTCAATTCACAAAGCACACAAATGAAGATAGGTCTCTTCAAAGACCAGGGATCCATCAAGGAATAAATGGACCAGGTGCTATAAGGGAAGAAACTCGTATGAACCAGCAGGATCAACAACGTATGAATCAGTTTTATAATGGTCAAGATAGCTTCAATTTCCAACCAATGAATAACGAGCTGAGTCATATACATGCTCCTCTTCATCATCATCAACAACCTACTACATTCCGTCCAGGTCCAACTGCTTCAACTACCTCTAATTGGTCTTCTGAATTTAAAAATGATATCCCTGCTCAACATAGTGGTTCATTAAGATCAAATCATTCTGCTTGGTCATCAGAATTTAAATCAGCTTCTCCATTAAATTCTAATAGCTCATTAAATGAACAACATCATCATCAACCATATAATAATCCAATGATGAGATCAAGAGGTTTCAATCCTGTTTTCCAAGGTTATCAAAATGGTATGGTTAATCATATTCAACCTATACAAACAAATTCTAAATTGACTGAAGTTGGAGATAATGAACAATGGGAAACCCATTTTAAAGAAATTGATGAACAATTTCAAGATGCTTTCTCTAAACAAGAAGGTAAATTAAACGAAGACAATCAATTAGAAAAAGAACCTGAAATAATAATTGATGATAAATATCAAACAAATTTTGATGAAGTTTGGGATTCTTTAAATTCTCAAGAAATTGCTGATGAATTCAATTCTGAACCTTCATGGGAAAAAGATTTTGCTACATATGCTCAAGCAAGAGCAAATTTTGGTAAATATCAATTTGAAAATTCAAATCAATTTTTAAATAATCCAAATGCTTATGAAATTGGTTTAACTTTAATGGAAAATGGTGCTAAATTATCTGAAGCTGCTTTAGCTTTTGAAGCTGCAATTCAAGAAAATCCTCAACATATCAATGCTTGGTTAAAATTAGGTGAAGTTCAAACTCAAAATGAAAAAGAAATTGCAGGTTTAACTGCTCTGGAAAAATGTTTATCATTAGATCCAAAAAATTTAAGTGCTTTAATGACTCTGGCTGTTTCTTATATTAATGAAGGTTATGATAATGCAGCTTTTGCAACTTTAGAACGTTGGATTGAAACAAAATATCCTCAAGTTACTGATAAGGCAAGATTAACAAATCCAAAAATTAATGATGAAGATCGATTTTCATTAAATAAGAGAGTTACTGAATTATTTATTCAAGCTGCTCAATTATCTCCTTCAGGTGCAAATATTGATGCAGATGTTCAAATGGGTCTTGGTGTATTATTTTATGCAAATGAAGATTTCCAAAAAACTATTGATTGTTTTAAAGCTGCTATTGCAGTACGCCCTGATGATGAATTATTATGGAATAGATTAGGTGCATCATTAGCAAATTCAAATAGATCAGAAGAAGCTATTGAAGCTTATAAAAAAGCTTTACAATTAAAGCCTTCATTTGTTAGAGCAAGATATAATTTAGGTGTTTCTTCCATTAATATCGGTTGTTATAAAGAAGCTGCTGAACATTTATTAAGTGCTCTTTCAATGCATAAAGTTGAAGGTTTAGATGATGATGATTTATCAAATAATGCTATGGCTAATCAATCTACAAGTATTTTAGAAACTTTGAAAAGAGCTTTTATTGCTTTAGATAGAAGAGATTTAATTGAAAAAGTTAAACCTGGAATGAATTTAAATCAATTTAGAGATGAATTTAATTTTTAAACCATATAATCAATCATTAATATCCAATATAATTATAAAATTTGCATTATTTCAAATTTGATTTCATTATCAATGGTTTAAATATTCATTGTTAATTCTTTTGTGTGTTTTTCATTTAAATTTTGGGGTCGGTATACTACATTTTAATTTTATCTTTCATGTCATTTACGTTATAATATATATAATACAATTTATCAGAATAAAAATCATTGTACAAAACTTTACAATCTGTTATTTTTTTCTTTATAAGCTTTTAAATCTTTTTCAAATTGTTCTTTTGAAACACCTGAATTCCATTTATAACCAAAAGCTGAATGATCTTCAGGTACAAAAGTTTGACCTTTTTGACCATAAAAATTTTCTCTAAATGTACCATTTTGAACTGGATAATCATCCCATGCTAATCCACGTTTTCTTAATTCTGGTAATAAAAGATCAACAATATCTTCAAAACTACCTGGCCATAAATTATAAGCAAAATTAAATCCATCAAGTCCAGATTTATCAACTAAATCTTCAATTTGATCTGCAACTTCTTTAACTGAACCAATGAATGTAGTTTTACTAGTTTTACCAGTAATTTTATTAACAAGATCTCTTCTTGTAATTTTAACTGGTGATGCAACTAATGATTTTAAATGAGATCTTGGATTTGCTTCTGCAATTTTTCTTAAATCTTCATCCCAATCATATGGACTTAAATCAACACCTGTCCAACCACCAAATAAAACTTGTGCACCTTCTTCACTAACATATTGAAGAATATCTTCAAATTTTGCATATGCTTCCTCTGTAGTCTCAGCGATATAAACTTCAATTAATGAAACAAATTTTAAATTATCAGGATTTCTACCATATTCTTCATGGGCAAGTTTTTTAATTCTATCAATCTTTGTTCTTAATTTTTCTGGTGTATCTTCATTCACAAATACAAGTTCTGCAACTCTTGCACCAAATTTTTCACCTGGTGGAGAACCACCAGCTTGAATAATTAAAGGTAATCTTTGTGGAGAAGGTTCTGTAAATTGATAACCTGGGACAGTAAAATGTTTACCTTCAAAATTAATTTTTCTAATACCATCTGGATCTGCATAGATTCTTTTAGCTTTATCATTTAATACAGCATCATCTCTCCAACTTGATAATAAAAGCTCATAAATAACATCAACATATTCATCTGCTCTTGCATAACGATCTGTATTAACAGCAAGATCTTGACCATTTAAATTATTTCTTGAAGCGCTATTTGTAAATGTTGTAACAATGTTCCAACCAATTCTACCTTTTGATAAATGATCTAAAGTAGCTAATCTTCTAGCTAAATGATATGGAGGTTCAGCTAATGTACTTATAGTTAAACCAAAGGCTAAGTTTTTAGTGACAGAAGCCATTAAAGGAACAGTAGCAGTAGGTCTAAAAAAAAAACTGTTAGTATTTTCCATTAAGATATATGATTTGTTATACTCACTCATTTGTTGGGAATTGAACAGCGTTTATTGCAGTGTTTTTTACACTTTCTGGACCTTCATAAACATCATAAGGAGATAAAGTATCACCAATAAATAAACTATTAATTTTTCCTCTTTCAGCTAATTTTGCTAATTTTATCCAATATTCAATATCTTTATAAGTTGTTGATTCATCTTTTGGATGAGCAAAGATACCAGGTTTCATTTGACTTGGTCCAGCATGTTCAAAAAAATTTAAAATTAGTGGTTTTCTATCTGATCTTTTTTGTCTTTTTGTATCGTTTGTCATTGTTGATGTTATTAACGAATGATTTTTAGACGACGTACTTGAATTTCAGATCTTTTGGGGGAATTGTTCGTTCTTATACTTTGTCGCTATACAGTTCTGGACAGTTACGATATCATGTAAAGTTTTGATCCACAGTGGTTATCTTACGATATAACTTCAACGTTTTTCTTTATGTCTTGATAATTATTCATCATTTCCTAATTGTGGCTGACCCGAGCCGACAAGAACAATAATCCAAAAAAACAATTACAATCATAATACAAACCACATCTGCTATTTGAGTGTGACTGTACACAGAAACTCAAGATGAGACGGATCACTCTAAATTCAATTGTGATTACGACGTATCTTTACACGCAATAGGTGAATAATGGTGAATATGGGAATCTTTAGTACTCATATATGCCTAATTAATTTAACTCCGCTTAAAACCGTCCCCGAATTTTCAAGTCATGAACTTTTATATGCAAATATCGTAAATGAAGAGCTTATAATGAATTTTAGTTATCAAAAGTTGCTTATTTTGTTTTCTGTATTATTATTATTAGTTTAAATAGAGGAAAAAGTAACAAATTTTTTTTCATTTTTTTAAATTCAAAAATAAAATGTACCTCAATAATTTTGTGTATGGTTTGAAATTAAAACATTTAAAATTCGACCAATTTTTTTTTCTTGATTTTGGATAAAATTACAACATAAGGGTAAAATTGAATCTTTTTTAAATCGAAAAGTTACTTTTTTTAATACATATAATTTTGATAGAATTATATTATTTTGTAAAGTTTGTTACAGCATATGCTGATTACTAAGTGATTATGTAATACAAAATTGTCAATAAATTTTTGGAATTTATTAATTTTCACGCAATAGTAGTTCAAACTAAATGATAATAATGCTATAATAACAGATTTAAAAGTACTACATTAATTTTTAAGAAAAAAACATAATTTAAGCATTAAAACTAAACAAAAAGCCGCAAAAAAGACAAAAAAATTAAAACTTTGCGCAAGCCCGGAGTCGAACCGGGGGCTCAAAGATGGCAACTTTGAATTTTACCGCTAAACCACTTGCGCCTGTTGTTTAGTTTTTGAATCTTTCCAGCCAGGCCTTTTTGCTGACAAATACTGATAGGGGACACAGCGATATAAACTTCAAATTGCAATAATTGTTAGTATTTTACAATAAAATCAGTGTTGAAATGTATAATAAATGAAGTCAATCATACTATCTAGCACAATAGATTGTTTGCCCTTTGGAATGAGTAATTCTGATTAATACTGATGATGATAAAAGAATGTTAAGCTTGAAAATTTTTTGAAAGAAATCTTAAGGTATTTATATTCTTCAGGAAAGTTTTCAAATTTCAAATGATCAAGGAAGAAAAATTTTCAGTCCAATGAGAGCACAAACCTTAATAATTACAAGATAAATTAATAAATTGTAACTGAAATTCACAATCTTTTATTGGGAAAGGGAAGTGATTTGAAGCAGACAAGTGAATGATATAGACACATTTGTCTAATTTGTCTCAAGGAATAAGCGTTAAGACTTCAGTTCAAGTATGAAAATTAGCAAATTTGTTGTTCTAGACCATCATTACAAGGTGTTTTGTAGCGAGTTGATATATGAGTAGTTTGCTGTGAGTAGTTATGATATCATTAGCTGTGAAATGTCTTCTGAGTACTTCCCAATTCCAATATACAAATTCCAATCAGGTAAATTGTCATGATCTATAGGTTTAATAAAGTAAAACGCTAAAACTCTAAAACTACTAATGAAATTTTACCCCTAAACTTACCCCTGAACTACCCCTAAACTAGTCACTCCAATTTCACATTGCTTTGATCAAGTTAGACAGCAAATTAGAATCTAGAATCTATTCTATGCGCTCATGAGCCAAATTGTGACTTGTGACTTGACTCAAGGGTCATCTTATTATTAACTATTAAACTCTATAAATTGATCAGGGATCATTAAAGTGAGCCTGGTGCGGCGTGCCATATATGTGTGGATACTTATATATGTTGGATCGAAAAACCGTTTTCATTCGCTAAATTATTTAAAAATCCTTGACTCTTTAAAGCCTAAAATGTCATCCATTGAACACTAGTACTTAAACTAAATAGGTGCTTCAACTAGTTAAGTACTATTCATGTGATCATTGGCTTCATGCGACATCTAGCTGTGAAGGTTGTAATCATGGGACATTTTGGTGTATCTGGTACAATCAGTTCAACTTAAATTCTAGCTTTGATTATTATTTAAGATAATGTCATATACAATGTGTTGACTTTTGCAGTGAATGATTATCACTTGCTACCCCAGCACCTTTCTAGTTTTCTTTTTATTAAAGGTTTACTGTTAAGAATTATACCATATGTTATCGATAGTAGATACAGTACGTAAGATTTTAGGGGTAAATGCATGTAATTAAACCTCAAATTAGATTGACACAATTGAGTCTGACTGAGGAATCAGGAGCACATAAAAACTAAAAACTTAAAAATCAGAAGTTGAACTCGACTGAGTCCTGACTAGCACCAGGCACACAAATTGCAAAATGAGATCACGTGTTCCTAGATATATCTTATTCGACAAGGCGTTGATGATCAATATATTGTGAATGTTACTATGTACTCTTAAAGTGCAAATATCACATAGCGTTATGTATATAGTATATACTATATAGTGGATGGAAGAATTAAGAATAAGCTTTTATGGTAAAGCTAGTTTGCCGTTGAAAGGTCGACCCAATTATATGATTGCACTCCTTTATTCTCCACCTTTATTTCCACATACTAATGTTATCGAAAACAGCAGCCACTCATAGTCTCATAAGTAATCTTTACAAAACTGGTTCAACGGAGATCGATATTTCATCTTTCCAGAAGCTACATACATTTCTTTTTTGATTTTGATAATTCACCAGTAATATTCAAGCGAGACAGTATCGAGAGATTAAGAGTATGCCTTTAACAGACTCCAGAGCTCTTTCATTCATCTGCATATAAAAATTGATGATGATGATCATAGTGTATATCTTGACTTGATTTTAGTTTATAATTGTTGTGGGGTCCGAATGAAATGTCGAGCCCAACAAACGTAAACTATTGGACCATCGTGAATCACACAAACTATAAAGTAAACAACGTATGTACCTAGTTATAGACCTAGATCATATCAATATTTAAAGCATAATTAGCACGTTTATGATTTTGTTCGATAAAGTTTAGCAAGCTTTAATGTTTACTGTATTCCGCACTTGTCATTTTTATCAACGATCAAATTGAGAAGGTAGTTCCACTATGGTATACGTATAGAATCCACTGAACAGGAGAGATAAAAGATAGATCACCACGCTGATAACGATGGTAACCACTAATATTCGATGATTGAAATACCAAGACCAGTTATCAGTAGTTTCCCCTTCGAGTTGAGATGCGCTAATCATTTTACTATCTTGAGATTTGGTACTTTCAAAACAGTCCCGACTAGTCACTGGCCTGTTCAAGAATCAGTGGTCAGTGGTCACGAATCAATGGGGGTTTATGATCTTTAATCTGAGTTTACCTGTTTAGTGCTGTACCTTAACTTAAATAATTGAAGATTGATCGCTCTATCGCAAATCAACCATGTAAATACGCTCAGCTCGCAACATAGGTTTAATACGTGAGAAGTTTTAAGAATAAAGCTGGATT
Organism: Hansenula ciferrii; assembly: GCF_000313485.1. Lineage (NCBI taxonomy): Eukaryota > Fungi > Ascomycota > Saccharomycetes > Phaffomycetales > Wickerhamomycetaceae > Hansenula > Hansenula ciferrii. Next base: position 11,194 of record NW_011887479.1, on the reverse strand, counting down.
TCGTAAAATTTCAATTTCCTTTTCACTCTATAGATCTGGAATACAATCATGCTAGATCTTTGTCATAAACAATAAAGTAAAAGAAGATATTTCAAGTCATTTTCAGATATGAAGAACCTAAGATTTCTATATGGTAAATATGTTAAAACCTATCACCTTCTTGATAGACCTGTCAAAATTTCAGACACACAGAAGTTAGAACTAGGGGAGCAGGAGAATTACCTGTACTCATGTACTTGTGAAAGGAGAAGCTGCAACTAAAGGGATCTAAATGCAAGTACCCTTACCAAAGTGTATACTGTGTTCTAAAACCGATCCGAGAAAACCCACTGGTTTATGGATGAAGATTCATAATTATCTATTCTCCTTATGGCATCATCATACTCGAAATTAACCATGTAGATTAAGAGAAGTCAAAATTACTCTCAAGTCTTTTAAATTATATTAATTATAAGCTACCGAGCCAATTATGATAAAGTAGCTGCTACCAGCTTATTCGCTGCTTACCGGACCTGGATTATATTTTCAATATTACAGCTTTGACATATCCGAGATTTATGGTTGAGTACGCATATTTATGGAAATAGTAAACCATCTAATACCTGGTAAAATCTTATATCTATTGAATACGGGAACTCTGAACGTGTAATCTTTCCACTGAACAACCACACATTCAGAAGTATTATCGTAAGCTTAGATTTATACTTTAAAGTTGGACCTTGAACATTGTGGATCTTATACCTGAGTTCTAAATTAACCAAAATAATGTAAACAAACAGATCTACAATCACAGAAAAATTTCTGGGCTTTAGATTAACGGTACCGTAAGTACTGAATTCCCGATGTTTGCTTATCGATCTTTGAATCTTGACTTTTGATCTTGGTCCAATAATAGAGCTTGATTCACTTATCAAATACTTAGCTAAGAGTTCGACATGTGAATTATTCTTGAAATTGAAACTTCAGCCCTTCATAATTCACTAGTTCATGGTTGAATGGTTCTTTTTCAAGGTTTGTAATTTGAGGTATACATTATTCCCGTCTAGGAATTATGCAAAACGTATAATATTAGTGCATAGACTCCAAAGTGCTTAAAATCTAAATCCGAGACTTGCAATAATTGAGTTATTAGTAAGTACTGGGTCCATGACTCTTTAAAGTAACTCCTTGAAAACTCCATAAGTTCAAGCATAATCTCACCTCAAGAATTTCAACCATACCAAAGATTTTCATAACAAATTTAAGTATTGATACATATTATAGTAATTTTAAAAGAGTTTATAGACAATTGACTAAGAAATGAGGGATATTGTATCATTATCAACCACCAAACATCAGATATTGCAGAATAACAGAAATATCCATTACTTTAACTCTGATATTTTCAAAATGAATCCAAAAATTGGATATAAAAAGCCATCAAATTCCTCCATTAATTTCAAATATTCAACTTTATTCTTCCCATCATCATCATAAGAACTGGTTTCTTGATTAACAAACACAAAAACATAAACAACTTATATTATTCACAATGAAATTTTCAATTACTTCTGCTTTAGCCGTCTTTTCATTATTTTCTGTCTCAGCTTTAGCTGCCCCAGTTGCTTCACCAGATGCCGTTGCTTTACCAAATGCTGACCCATTAGCTTTTGCTGCTCCAGCTCCAGTTGCTGATTCAACTCTTGATGCTGTTAATGCAGGTGTTGCCAACATCACTGGTGAACTTGGTGAATTAACTAAAGTCTTAACTTCATCAAAAGCTCCAAAAGATTCATACACTAAAATCACAAACATTGTTGTCAAATTGGTTGAAGGTATTGTTGATACTTTAGGTAAAGCCACTGGTTTAACTGAAGCTACTGATTCAATTAACAAATTATTAAACACTGCTATTGGTGCTTTAGATACTTTAGAAAAAGAAACTGGTTTAACTGATACTTTAAACAAAGAAGTTGATTCATTAGTTTCCACTGTTCAAGGATTATTGAAAAACTTGGTCTCAACATTAAACGGTATCTTGAAAAACTTATTTGCTTTGAACTTAGTTGGTGTTGTTGTTGCATTATTAGGTGGTTTATTGAAAACTTTAGGTGGTTTACTTAGTGGTTTATAAATTTGAAACTTCATGATTCATTAAGACACTAGTTGGTTTGATACCCTTAGCACCCACACTTTATCTATTCAATTTTCAAGCTCATTTGCTTCCAAATCTCTTTGAATTGAATTACTCTCTGAGATTTTGCTTATTTAGCCTTTATATGAGATTTTGCTTATTTAGCCTTTATATGATTCAATAAAATATAATATGATACATTAGAGATTTAACCGTAGAAGACACCTATTCTAAGCAACCAGCCCCAAGGAAAATACCATACCACCCTCCATTAATATACATAGTCCACCAGCGCAATAAATAAACCGTATCCACCAGCTCATATACCACTTTAAATATCTAAAACTTGTTCAATCTTGTTTTAGTTAAAATGTCGTGTGAATATTGATGATGATGATGGATGATCGCGACCAAAAGTGTTACCCTAAAAGCACCGCGAAAGCGTTGAAAAATTTCCAATTTTTGGCCATGAAAAGCATTGAAATTTATATTGAAAGATCAGAATTTGGAGAAGTTCAACTTATTATTGAGGTTAAACAGGGGATAATATGGCTCGTCAAAATTTCTTGGGGCTTGTGGTATCACAAGGGAAGATGTCCAAAACCGTTAAGGTGCGTGTTTTGAGAAAGTCTTTTGATAAAGTGGTTAATAAAGTATGTATTGATTTGAAAGATTATGAAAAATTATAGAGAACATCAAACTAACATGGTTTTTTATAGGAAATCATGAAAAGAAAAGATTTCTTGGTTCATGATGAAGGTGAAGTTGCAAGAGAAGGGGATTTAGTCCGTATTGAACAATGTCGTAAAATATCTAAAAGAAAGGCTTTTTCAATTGCAGAAATTAGAAAAAATAAAGGTCAACAATTTTTAAGTCATAATGAAGATGCAAGAGCAAGAGTTATTAAAGAAGAAAATGAAAAAACAAGAGAATTCTTAGCAAGAAGAAAAAACACAACTGAAGAAATAAGAAATAATACATCACTCATAACAGATTTAATGTTGATTGAAAAAAGTACAAAAGGTAATTTATCAAAAGAACAAAAAGTTAAAGTATCTCAATTGAAAGATAAATATGGTATTAAAGATTGGCCACCACAAAAAGACGCTTTGAGATTACAAATACAGTCACTTCGTGAAGAAATTGATGACTTAACAAACTCAGTTGCCAATCAAGAAGTATTTGTAAGAAAATTACAAAACTTACTTGAAGATAAAGAAAAAGGTGATGAAATTTTGACAAAAATGGGTAAAAATGTTGAAACTTTGAAAAAACATACACGTAAGAATATATTAAGAAAATATTTACTTGAAAATGAACAAGAAGAATCCAAAAAATTAAGTTCATTTTTAGATCAAGATTTAAGTAAACAAGTTGAAGATTTAAAAATATAATAGAAAGAAAGAGCAAAGGGGATAAAGTTTACACTACATAGTAATTCAAAAGTCTTGTATATATAGTTTTAACACAAGAATGCATATATGATTTTAATGTCAAAGTTTTCGAGTAGTCTTTTTTGTCACTTAATTAATATCGATTTGATCCAGGTTTTCATTTTTCTACGCATAAAAAAAATTCAAAGATCAAGAGATCTTCACCGAGCCAACAACAACAAAACATGAATCTTCAACCACCAGTTACAAAGTCCAAATGTATCAAATCAAATTCCTAAAGCCAGTAACAGTGAACTCAATTTCAAATAGTCAAGCTGATTTAAGAAAAAAATCTCCAAAATTGAGTGATTCTGTTTATGAAATTTCATCAACTTTTACTATATCAAATGATTTAGGTGAACAATTTTTCTACGGGAAAGTCCCAATAACTTGTGAATTAAGACAATATAACACATCATCACCAACTAGTGAATACCAACCAGTGGCAAGAAGTCAGGCTGATTGGATCTCTGGAAAAAGAGCTGTTGATGTTAAGCTACAAATACCCAGCAGATATTTGCACAAGGGTAAATTTTTAGCATTACATATATTTGTTGAGGAAGATGTGAAAGTTATTGATGATTTAAACACAGAGGGAATAACCCATGAAGAACTAAGGAATGATTGGCTACCAAATTATAAGGAACTCACTGTTGGTAATTGTCAAGACTCTTTAGATTTATCAAGCTCAAAATTGAACTTATTCCCATCAACTTCAAGTCTTATAGAAGTCCCAACCCCACAAACCTCTTTCCCTTCAAGATCTGATAAACAAGGATTACGAACTATAAAAGAAGTGATACTATATGAAGAATTGTCTGGTGAGATTGCACGTCATTTATGGGACGCTGGTATTATAATGAATTCATTATCCAAATCACATATACTAAAATTTTTCTTTGATACAGAAGATGAAAGAATTTTAGAAAAACCATTACAAATATTGGAACTAGGTACTGGTATTGGTTTGGTATCAATACATTTGAGTAAAATATTCCCTAATGCAAATATTTTAGCAACTGATTTAGATGACGCTGAAGAGATTTGTTCATTGAATATAAATTTAAATTCGGCTCAAGATCGTGTTAAGTTCAGTGAATTAGACTGGGAAACTTCCACTGAAACACCACTACAGAACTGGGATATTATAATTACAACAGACTGTACATATAATCCATTATACTATGATGTACTGATTAATGTCTTAAAGAGAGAATCATCATCAAATACTAAGATAATATTAGCTCATAAATTTCGTGAGCCATTGAGTGAATCTGAAATCTTCCCTAAACTTCAAAAACACTTCCATTTGAGCAAACAAATATGGTACAATTCACAGGGACAATCACTAACACATATAGGACTTTATACACCCAAATAAATATGTTCAAACATCTCTTTTAAACCCATTTTGTGTAGTATTTTCAGGCCGTCCCTATCACTCTGCCATTCTTCCCGTGTCCCAAATCTCATCGTTCGCCAAAAAAAAGCGCCTTCGCTAAACAGCTGATCAAATAAAATAAAATAAATAAAGAAGACAGATCTTTAAAATTGCGGGTTGGAATTGGTGTTCAAAGGCGAATACATTCAATTCTTGTTCACTCAGTGATAAATTAATATTCATATTCATAGAATTTTGGCTCTTCAATAGGCCTAGATTGTCATTCAAAGGTTGTTCCATTATTTCAGTTGTTTTTGTTTTGTTTTCATTTCGGATTCATTTTGACGGTATAGCGTTTGTTAAAGATTCAGGCATTCCACTTAATCCATTTCACCAGGGAAAAAGGGGGTGATACACACAAAGAAACCATATTCAAAGTGATCAAGTGGGCTTGAAGAGCAGTTACAATGGAGACTAAGAGAAGAAGCATCATACGGAACGTCAGCGGTAGTCCCATAATACCCATTGAGGGAACTTTCCATTCAAATTCCAATATAAACTCACAACTTTCCAATTCTTCTAGAAGATCCATAACTGATCAAACTCAATATTATAATAGTGTGAAACATGTTAAGGGGGAGCTGGCACCTACAGTGAATTCATCTTCTATGATCAAGATCTTACTTATAGGTGATGCTGGTGTGGGAAAATCTGCTTTAATTGTAAGGTATTGTGATGATTATTTTAATGAAAGTGTATCAAAATCTACTGTTGGTGTTGATTTGAAAGTTAAATTAGTTAGTGTTGATAATAAATTCTTCAAAACTGTTATTTGGGATACTGCTGGACAGGAAAGATATAGAAATCTGATACCTTCTTTATATAAGGGAACAAATGGAGTTTTATTGACTTATGACGTAACAGATTATCAATCTTTTGAAGGTTTATATCATTGGATTAAAGAATGTTATGATAATTGTGATTTATCAAGAACCATTTTCTATATAGTGGGGAATAAGTTAGATCAACATGAAAAAAAAGTTAATAAAGATGATATAAGGAAATTATTGAAATTTGTTAAAGATAATTATAAAGGTTTCAAAATTAATGCAATTTTTGAAGTCAGTGCTAAATATTCAGGTTTTGTTATGGGGCTATTTGATAATATCATAAAAGATTTAGTGGAACATCGTTGTTACTTTGATGAACAACGATTAAGAAATAAAAGAAGTATTGATCTTTCAACTGCAAGAGATGATCAACATGCAAATTGTTGTTCATACTAATGAAAAATTTTTACCCATTCCCAAATAACTAGCATATAATTCATTCACAAGATTTTTACGAACAATTCATCCATTTCATCTATTCATTTCATACTATCTTTTTCTCTTTGCATATAATAAGGTTTTCGTTTGTTGCCATTTCAATTCTTTCACTAGGTTATAAATCAACACTACAATCGCATATAAATACCCATATTTCAGTGAATAATTCAACTCTATATTAATGTTAAATGCTAGTGATCTATATAAATTATCTAATGCTAAACTTCTATTCTAATTATATTTGATTATTTGGTGTAAAATATTTTTTTCTGAATTCTGGTATTGTAATTTCACTTAAATTATCTTCACCATGATATTCATCACCTCTATTAATATAAACTAATAATCTTCTTGACCATTTATTGAATTCTTGAACTAAATGATATTTTAATTCTAGATTTTTATGTTTTGGTATTATTGTAGGAACAAAGTTATCATTTGATGTTGGCATCCAAAATGCTAACCTTCCTCCAATTGGTAATCTTTCACTTGCAAATTGTAATAAATCACATAATAAAGAATCTAATTCATATGGTTTCTTTGTCGGTATATAATCTTTTCTCAAGTAAGCTTTTTTACCATCAATTTCAACATCTTCTTTACCTTCAAATCTATGAGGATCTTTTGCTCCAAGCACTTTCAAACCTTCTCTAACACCATATGGTGGATCACATACAATTGAATCAATTTTCAAACTACTTCTAAATGCATTATGAGTAAAATCCATAGTCATGACATCCATAAATAATAATGATGTATCATATTGTTTGAAATTGGCTTTTATAGTATCATCACCTTTCCCTCTGATTAATCTACCATCAATATCTGAACCTGTTGTTAAAGCACCAAAATTTGATCCTGCAACTAAAAATGAACCAGTTCCAACAAATGGATCATACATAATTTTACCTGGTGCAACTTGACCTAAATTACATGATACTAATGCTAATTCAGCTTCAAAAGTTGTTGTACCAATATATTTTCTTTTTTTCAAATCATATTTATCTAATACACCTTTTTCTCTTGAACTTAATTCAATTTGTCTACCAAAATATAGTTTTGATGGACTAGTAGCTGATTGATGTTCATTTGGTGGGATATAATGTTCTAAAACTGTAAATATTTGTTCAGGATCTTTCATCCGTATTGGACCTTCAAATGCAACGTATTTGAAACTTTCAATTAATTTTATCTTGGATCTATTACTTCTTTTACCCATATAACCAATAAAATCAAATTTGAACGAACAATCTTTATATTTTGGAAACAATTCACTAGATCTTGATTGAACATCTTGATGTAACTCCTCCTCTGTGTTACCTGACCCCCAAAATTCATAAATACCTTTTGCTAATATAGATCTTGATATTAAATTTTTAGCTTGTTCATCATTATCTAAAGTAACAAACATGAATGGTGAGTTTTCATCATGATTAGATAAATCAACTTTGAACCCATATAAATCAGCAAGTGATTCTAATTCAGCTGTTCTAAAAGTTGGATGCTGTTGAGCAAGAAATATCAAATATTGCTTTGCCATATTTTAACCTTCTTTGGTAGCTTTATAATTTGAATTAATGTACATTTCAACTAAATCTATATACATCTTTATTTGTCCGATGAGCTCTGAAATTTTTTTGATTATGCTTTAAAACCCAAAGAGGAAAGGTTATATATACCACGACACAAGGACATTTTGAATTTCAGACAAATCACAGAAAAGGGACAGACATTTATAGAAAGACGGACAGACAAAAAAAAGGTAAAATTCGCGACTGTTTTCTGCCGTGTAAAATTTATAAAGGATCGAAATCCTTCTTTGAACTTGAACCAACTGTCCTAAAAAATCAATCAAGACATTGAACAAAAATTAGTGGGAATCATACGCGTTAGTACTGTTAGGTATTATCTTTAAGTTCAATAGGAAGCAATTGAAGTAGATTCAATTGATTACAATTTGTGGAAAACACGCGTTCTATAATAGTTTAGGTTAGGTGTTTAAGTATTTATAAACCCTTATAGTTGAAACCAAATAACCTAAAGAACAAATAAAAGTACATTTACTTTATTTCTTAAACTTATAGCTTTAATTATTATTAATAGATTCTTTGTTTAGAACAATCATAAGTAAAAATCACAAATAAAAATAAAAATGTCGTTATCTGATGATGAAGAAGCTCTCTTTGATGATATCTATGGAGATGAAGATCAACCAAAAGATGAAGTAAAGAAAGAAGAAGAAACTAAAGAATCCGAAGCTGATGTTAAAAAAGATGATGATAAAGAAGACGAAAATAAAGATGAATCTAAAGAGGAATCTAAAGATGCTACTAAAGAAAATACACCTTCAACTGATACTAAAAAAGATGATGAAGAAAATTCGACTTCTAACGCACCTACAACAACAACTTCTAATCAAGAAACTTCAGTTCCATCAACAAGTGAATCCATTAATGAATCTAAAACTGAATCCAACATTTCTAGTAATCCAAATCCTTCAAGTCAACATAAAGTTGATTTAAGTCGTGATGCTGCTAAAATGTTTATTGGTGGGTTAGATTGGGATACAAGTGAAGAAAGATTAAAAGAATATTTCAGTAAATTTGGTGAAGTTATTGATCATACAATCATGAGAGAATCAAGTACAGGACGTTCAAGAGGGTTTGGATTTTTAACATTTGCAGAACCAAGATCTGTTGATGAAGTTGTTAAAACTGAACATGTTTTAGATGGTAAAGTTATTGATCCAAAAAGAGCTATTCCAAGAGATGAACAAGATAAAACTGGTAAAATCTTTGTTGGTGGTATTGCACCAGAAGTTCGTCCAAAAGAATTTGAAAACTTTTTCGGTAAATTTGGTACAATTATTGATGCTCAATTAATGTTGGATAAAGATACTGGACGTTCAAGAGGGTTTGGTTTTGTTACATTTGATGCACCAGATGCAGTTGATAGAGTTTGTCAAGGTAGATATTTAGATTTTAATGGTCGTCAAATTGAAGTTAAAAGAGCTGAACCAAGAGGTCCTCAACAACAACAAAATCATATTCAACAACAACAACAAAGATATTTACAACAACAAGGTTTCGGAGGTGCAGGATACCAACAACACGGAGGTGCAGGATTCCCAAATGCTAATCCTTATGGTGCTGGTGCAGCAGCTGCTGTTCCAGGTGCTCAGCCAGGTATGCCAGCAGGTGGAGCAGCTTATGGAGGAGTTACACCAGAAGCAATGACACAATATTGGCAACAAATGCAAGCATATTGGTTACAATTTCAACAACAAGCTCAACAAAGTGGTTCAAATATTTCACAACAAGATTTACAAGCTTTAGCTTCACAATTACAACAACAACAAGGTGGTGGACAAATTCCACAAATTCCTCAATCATCTTCATCAAATGATGATGGATTACCAAATTCAGTACCACCCCCACCACCTTCAGATTCTTATAATGATGGAGGTTATGGTAATTATAGAAGAAGAGGTGGTCCACCAAATGCACCAAGAGGTCCAAGAGGTAGAGGTAGAGGAAGAGGTGGTTATAATAGAAATAATGGCGGTGGTTATCATCCATATCAACGTAATTAAAGAAAGTCACACACAAAATCATGTATAATTTATAATTCAGTATATATAGCTACGTTAAGTTTTCAAGATATATGTAGATCAAATTATATTACATTTCCATAATTATATAGACATAAACAAAAATTAAAATAGTACAAAATATTCATAAATAATAGCTAACTCCATTTAAGCAAGAAAAGAAAAGTAAAAACACGCAAATATTAGAAATAAAAATATCTTAAGCAAAACATATAACTTATAAAGCAAAATCAATATTATAATCTTAATTCATCAGGTAAATTACCATGACATAACCAACCAATTGGTTGTTTAACATTTTTTTCCCTATCAATATATCTAAATTCTTCTAAAAATTGAATACAATTTTGTAAAGTATAACCTTTTTCCATACCTTTTTCAATAGCTTTATAAATAGCTTTTCTTCTATTAAATTTCTTGGAAGTTGCAGGATCGCGTCTCCAACCAGTTTTATATTCTTCTTCTAATTGTTTTATTGAAGGTTGACCATTTAATCCAATTGAATATTCATTCCAAATTTCTTCAACTGATGATGGAGCTTTTATAAAAGCATAATCTTTTTCATAAATTTTTCTTCTTTTATTTGGTTCAGATGGTGAAGATTGAACAGAATTTGAAGGATTAATTGATAATGAAATACCACCATTTTGAGTTGGATTTGAAGATTGATCATTTGGTATAGAAGGACGAATTGGTTGATTTGTTCTTGGTTGAGGTTGTTGCTGTTGTTGAGGTTGGGGTTGAGGTTGAGATTGTGAAGGTTGTTGAGGTTGAGTTGGAGGTTGTGAAGTTTGAGTAGCATAATCTAATGGATCATCATCAAGAATTGAAGCAGCATCAGTTGTTTGTTGAGGTTGAGGTTCTTGGGTTGGACCACCATTAATTGTAGATCTACGTCTATCGGATGGTCTTCTTTTAGAATGTTGATGATGATATGGTTGAGATTGTAAATGAGGTTGTTGTTGTTGTTGCTGCTGTTGTTGTTGTTGGTAAGAATGTTGTAAAGCAGCTAAAGATTGGTGTTGATGTAAGGAATGACGTGGTTGAGTTTGAGTTTGATGTTGTTGATGATGGACAGATTGTCTTTGATGAGCTGGTAAGATTTGATGATGTTGTTGATGTTGATGTTGTTGTTGTGGATTTTGATGTAATTGTTGTTGAGGTAATTGTAAAGAATTTAAATTAAAATTATTTGAATTTGATTGATTTGGGTTTGATTGATTATGATTTGAATTTGAATTTGAATTTGAATTTGATTGATTTGAATCATTATTTGTTGAAGGGTTATTTGTTGTAGTTGAAGTTAAATTTAATCCAGTTAAATTTTGT
>NW_011887478.1:0-33305 GCF_000313485.1 Hansenula ciferrii | reverse complement strand
GCGTTCTTTTTTTTTTTTTTTTTAGTTTTTATTTGTTGCGCAGATTTCCAAATTCCGGGAAAATTCAAAACTACGAGAAATTGCAAATTAAATTTTGACATTAACGGGCTTAAAAAGTGGGATCAACAGGGTTCGAATGGGGGTATTATGTATCTCATATCGTATTATCAATTCATCAATTCATGAATCAAAAGTATACTGCTTCACCAAGACACATTCACCTCCTCTTGGTGGGATTGTGTGTACATAGAGTGAGCCATCAGTACTACCGACAAGTACATTCTTCCCATTGAACCCTACAACGCTTTTGATCTTGTGTGGATTTGGTGTCCTTAGATATGCAAAATCACGTTGAGGTTCAAGAATTGATGAAATGTTTTTAGGTAAATTTTGATATATTCTATCGGCAATTGATGGTTGACGTTTTGGTTCTATTTTGGAATTGGAATTTATAGCTTTTGGAATGATACGTTCTTCTAGCTCATCTAAATTATCATCTGATTGATTATTATTATTATTACCATCGTCATTATTAGTTCCTGTGGAATTACCAACCCCTTCATCAATCAATTCACCACTACTGAAAAGATCATTACCACTACCACTCCCACTAAGATCATTATCTGATTGTAATTTGAAAATATGAACAGTTTCTGTATCAGATGTAGCAGCTATTAAAGTTGAGCTTAAATTAAATGTTAATTTATGTATCAATGCAGAATATGAACCTCTTCTAAATTCATGAACTTTATTACCACTTATAGTATTGAAAATTCTAATGATTGTACCTTTATTAGATGCTGTTGCAAATAATGTTCCGTTATTGTTTAATGAAATTGAAGCCAATTGAGTCTTATGCGCCTTAATGATGTTTAAAGGAGCAATATTTAATGCATCAAAAAGTACCACAGTACCAACTTCATGTGTACTATCAGTTGATGACCTTTTACTATTCCCACCATTATTATTACTATTATTACTGTTATTATTATTATTAAGAGTATGATCATTAACGCTAAAAGGTGATGCAACATTTGGTCCTGGTGCTGGATAAATTAAGATAGAATCATCACTTGAACTTAAATCACAAAGTGCATTTTCATTTGGTGAAGTTTCAATTGTATGTAATAATTTCATACAACTTATATCATAAATATAAATTTGATCAACCAATACCACAACAAGTCTTTTCCTATTCAATTTGATGGATAGCACAGCAGTAGGGAATGTTAACTCACAAATATTCGTCTTTTTCTTGGTGTTTAATATTCTTAATCTTCTTGGTGATGTAGTTGGTTTATTACCAACACCCACAATTGCCACAAGGGAAGTTGAAAATAGCATTTCTGCAACATTAGCTCCAGAATCTAATCACAATTGTTAGTGAATCATTGCTGATTAATATGTATTGATAGTTCTTACTCACCTAACTCAAAACATTCTCCAAAAGGGTCCACATTAAATATTTTGAAATCATTCTCTGTACCAACTGATATACAAGAGAAATCCTGATTAAAATTGATACATTTGTATTCTGATTGAGTCATTGTATAAAAATTGACTAGTTTTAAACTTTGAATGAATATGATAGATTAATGATTGGAATTGAAAATTTTGAAAGGTTTATAAACAGAGTCAATCTAGTTTATCAGTGAATTCTATTGTTTAAGCACGAGTTTAGCATTGTATTTTCCCAAAATATTTATTTTTCTCGCGCTTTACAAGAAAAGGGTCAAATTTGGTGTAATATTACAAAAAAAGAAGTGGGAAGCATTGAACTGTTTTGGATTTTTAACGAATATTATACCATTAGTTTAGTAGTTCCCATCTTATTCTCTACATCTCATTCCCTTTTGGTTAAATAAATTACTTATACACAAGTTTTGGCATACAATCATTAATCACTTTCTTTCAAAAGCGTAAAAAGATCAAACAATCTCATATAAATATAGAATAAAGACGACCTTTCCCTCGTTCTTAATCTCTTCTTCTGGATTGTTCATTCATGATTTCAAATCTAGCTCTGGCAATGGCTCTTAATTCTTGCATGTTTTGTGGATTATGATCTTTTAAATATTCTAAAGTGGAATCATCAGATCTAATAACAGAACCAACACTCATAAATAACCCAAAAGTAGCAGCTGAACCACCAATATATTGACCTAATGTTCTCATGACACCGTTTGGACCAGCACCATTTGTTATGATTGAAAACCCACCGAATAAAACACCGACAACAACACCAACGGTAGTACCCATCATGGCACCCATTTTAAATTTTTCAAAATTGGATGGTTGTTGACCGTATTGAACTTGTTGAACTGGAGGCATTGTGATATGTAATTCTGTTGAACTGAAGTTGATTAAATTACTGAATCAATTGATCTTTGTTCAAATTAGCTCCTGGCTATAAAATCTTCGATGATCCTTCTATTTAACAATTCCTTGAAAAAAAAAAAAAACTGCACCAATAAAAATTAAACTTTTGTATATGGAAATTCGCGGAATTTTGTATACATAATCAGTAAAACATCTTTAAATCAACTTAAAACGTTAAATATCAATTCATAATTCATAAAACAAAACTTATATAAGTATATATAAAGTGGGATCTGATCAACTTGTCCCGAAAATTGTATACCAAAATGGATTTAACCAAACACCTTGGAATTCACCTTCTTTAATGGCTTTAGCATCAACAAGCCATTCCAATATTTTAATTAATTCTTCTTTGTTTAATACTAATGATAATTTTTCTAATAAATCAAATTTAGTTATACCAGGTTTCCCCAAGATTGTAATTAGAACAAGTCTATTGATTTTATTCCATACATTTTTATTAATTTTACCCTCAACATCAATCCAAATATATGAACATGGTTTCCCCATCGGAACTAATGGTGATTCATTGGAAACATTTTGAATTTTTTCAGATCCAGGTGCTAAAATTATATCACAATCTAATTTTTCTCTTTCTATAACCCTTGCTTCATATCCTTCTAATACTTCTTTCCTATAATGATCCACTCTAAGAATATCTAATTGATTTCTTGATAATAATTCAATTATTGGAACCATATATGCATTATCAAAAATTGGATTTAAAACAAATGCCTTTTTAGCTTCAAATACTTCATTTAATAAATTTTGAATTTGATTAACTTTTGTTATTGAAAAATCATAAGTATTGCTATTCAAAATATTATTTAATGTTTCACCTATTGAAACTTTTGTATCTAAATTAATTGAAATTTCCTTTTTCCTAGTCATTTCCATGAAAACTTCATCAACTAATTGCTTATCAAATGATTCTAATAAAGGTAATTTTCTAATATTAGTATTTGTACCACTTAATATAATTGCAATTATAGTCTTTCTAATAATGGATCTATTATTAACATTATCTTCTTCAAATCCATCATCATTATTAACAACGTGATCAACAGCTTGAGCAAAATCTTTCTCATCATTATTTTCATAAGTAAAAGATCTACTAACAAGATATTGTTCTCTTTGAACCATTGAATTAGGATCATAAAGATATGAATTTGTTGAAATTGATGATTTAACAAAATTATAATGAGAAATATTATCTTCATAATTTGCAAAAAGACTATCTGATAAATCATCTGATAAACCTAAAATTTCAGAATCTTGCCAAATTTTAACCAAATTTTCTAAATTTAAATTTTCAACTTCTTCTAAACTAATTCTACCTTCTTTTACAGCTGATAGTAAAATCCTTTTCCATGTACGTCTTGCAACTTTACCACCATTTTGACCCATCATCATTCTAATTCTTGGCCATTTTTTTTTCAAAATTTCTTCAGGTATACCATTAAATAATTTTGTAATTTTTTCCCAATCAATAATGTTTTTAGTAATTGTTTTACAAATAATAACAGCTTTGAAAAGTAACATTGTATCCGCACTATTAAGATTTGAAGTATTTCTTTTGTTTCTATAAGATTGACCTCTTTGTTCTTTTGGTTTTGGTGTATCCCATTCTGTAGTTTTCTTTTCTTTTCTAACTCTTGGAGCTTTGGCAACAATTGGTTTAGATTTGACAGCTTGTTTCTTTGGAGTTGATTTTTTCTTTGGTTTTGGAGCTGCTTTGGTAGATTTACGGGTTAAACCAGTGTTTGGAGCTTGAAATTGTGCTTGAACTGGAGCTTGAATTGGAGCTGAAGTTGGAAATGGGAATGATGATGATTCATCAACATAGGTTAATGTATTAGAAGTTTGAGCCTCTCTATATGCTTTTTCAATAGCTTTAGCATGATCATTAATATCATTATCATTATTTTCATTAACTTCATTCTTTTCCTCTTCATTTTGTGCAAGCTCTTTTACCCTTTGAGCTCTTCTTTCCATAGCTCTCATTCTCTTTGTTGGTGGTAATTCAGTTTCAAATGATTTCTTAAAATCATCATCATAAAATTCAAGATCAATATTTTCAAGAGTGCTTTTTTTAGCTAAAGGTTTACCAGATGATTTTAGATTTTCCTTCATTATGTGTTCAGCTTTGTTAAGATCTTCATTAGTTGTACCTTTTAAAATAATAACACTATGATTTTGTTGTTCTCTACCAATGAAAAATTCACCAATATAAATCTTATTTTGTTCAATTAAAGAATTTACATCTTTTTTAAAAGTTTTCCTATCAATTTGTTGATTAGCTTCTTTATTAACAGCTTCAGAAAAAATAATAGAATTTTCCATAACACCATTATTATCTTTAAGAACTTTCATAATAGTATTCATACGTTCAAGCGCCTTGAAAGAAGTTACTTTTAAATCAGAAACAGTAATAAGTTTTTCTTTGGAATGTTTAAATTTACCAGCTTCATTAAACTTTGTTTTGCGTTTATCTTTTGAACTTGATTTTTCTGTTGTTGTTGGCGTATCTGATGTTGAAGGCTCAGGATTTTCCGTTGTGGTAGTGGAATCTGCAACTGGTATATCTGTTGGATTAGCCAATTGAGGGTCAATAGAACTAGATATATCATCTTGAGTTTCAGGTTGTGGTTCTTTTTCAGGTTCTTGATCTTGATGTGGGATTGAAGTTCTAGTTGATGAAATTTGTGGAGTAATAGAAGGTTCACCAATGAATGGAATTTCATCAATATTTGAAGTTTGAGATTCTATATTTGAAACTTTAAGTTGTTTATTTTTATTAGAATCTTCTTCGCCTTTTCTAGGGCGACCTCTTTTCTTTTTGGTATTATCATTAGCATCTTTCTTTGTAGTTTTTTTCTTCTTTGATTTAGATGGAGTTGAACCTTCAATAACTTGACTACCAAACCATTGTAAATATTTATGACCATCTAAAGTTGTAACAACAGAAACACCACTATTTAAAGTTGTAAAATGTTTCTTATTAAGTTCTTTTAATGAAGTATTTGTTGGTTCATATGTTAATAAAGTTGAACCATTTAAATCTTGATCTTGACCTGAAAATTTCAAAAAATTTGGTCTTGTTAAATATCTATAGAATTTAACTTTACCTTGGAAATCATAATGTCTAACAATAGAATGATTTGCAATATTTGGAATTAAATTTTCCGGGGTATAACATTCCATTACTTTTGTAAATAAACGATCATAAGATCTACCCAAGACAGTATCCAAGAGATCATTTGTTGATAAACCAGAAGTTCCACTATTATTAACAAGTTGAAAAATTTGATTTTGTAAAGGGAAAATTCTATTGAAAATTGTATAATTTTTAGAATTTTTTGAAGATGTAATTTCAATATTTTCAACATTTGTTAAAGAAGTTGGAGCTTCATTTTCTAAATCTTTTAAATTATCATCTATTAAATCTTCATTTAATTCTTGTTCTTCGTCATCATCATCTGGGATATCGTCATCATCATCTAGATCATCATTATCATTCTGATCCCTTTGATTCTTTGGGATATAATCTTTCAAATATTTCAAAGCCAAAAACTGTCTTTTTGGTGGTTTAGGAGAAACAACAAAGACTTTTTCCAAAAATTGTTTTTCTTCTAAATAAGTTGTTATTGATTTAAAATTTCTTGAAAGTTTTGAAGATTTATCCATTTCTAATTCTCTTTTCAAATCAGCAGTTTGACGAATATTATGTTTAGCATTTTTCAATGCATTAATAATTCTTAATCTAATATCTTCAACATTTATAATAAATTTTTCTTCTTTTTCAGATTTTATTGGATTTTTATTATAAGCAGCATTATCGAAAAATTTTGTTAAAGTTAATAGACTTAAATTTCTACCATTTTTCAAAATTGGAACTTTAACAACTAAATTACCTAAATTTTTAATTCTTGTAGTTAAACTTCTTTTATCTTGACCAGTTTTTTGAGTTAAAGTTAAAGTATCAATACCTTCTTTTCTACTTTTAGCAATTTCCACTAATAAATCATAAGCACGACCAATAATTGGATTATTTTCTTTAGGTAACCCAGTAAGAACCAAACATTGATAATCACTAGTAACTCTTATGAAATATTTCCCCTGAGCAATATCATCATAATTTTTAGGAGCATCAATAACTTTTTCTTCAGCATTTAATATTTCAACATTTGAATTCTTTATCAACCATGCGTAAATCACCTTTTGATAAAACCCATCAATCTGTAATATTGGTGTCAACAACTCCCACAACTTATCAAACGACACACCTTGGGAACCCTCGTACGCCAACTCTGTCAATGCCTTGTTGACAATGCTGTCTGGGTACAACAAACTCATCTTTTGACCAATTGCAATCACCAACAATCTCACCAGCTTATCAAAACGTTTGAAACGCGTTAAAGCTTTAAAAACACCATTTGTTATCCTTCAAGTTTCGAACGTGGAACCTTTTCATGAAAAACCAAAACATTACCCGGTTTTTAAAGAACACGTCTCACAAAATCAGAATTTCTTTGATTCAGTTTGACAATAATCTTCTCAATTTGATGGGAAAACTCAGGTTGTGAATTGTGATCCATTTTGGAATATTTAAGAAGTTCTCTGTGTGGCAAAGTCAATTCATTGTTGTTCTCAGGGATTTGTTTTATAATTGATATTCTTTCCCCCAATTGGATTCTCATACTCATTGCTCATCATTAATTTCATCATAATCATATTATATTCACATAGTTACACATAGTTACAAATGAGTGCACAAGTTAATCCAGTTGCAGTTTCAGTGGCAAGTTTCTTGCGTAAGAATGAAACTCTAAAACAACGTCAAGGTTTAATCGCTGGTAACGTTAAGGATTTTTTCAGATTTAAAAGAGCTGAACGTGCATTATTATCAGAATCATATAAAGAAAAACAAGCTAATCCAAAAAATCAATTACCTCCAATTAATGATTCCACTGATGTCCATGCAGTATTTACCCTATTGATTAAAAATCAATTGGTTTTACCTTTTAAAAAACTAACAACTTCAGAAGCTAGAGAACAAGGTTTTATCCCAAAAAAAGATAAACCTGTTTTAATTCAATCACCAAGAGCAGATCTGATACCAGATGAATATTATGTTTGGTTTTACGTACAAAAATCCATTTGGGATTCATTAATGGGATTTGGACTCTTGGCTGGTATTTTCACATTAATTTTATTCCCATTATGGCCATTATTTATGAGAAAAGGTGTTTGGTATCTATCAATGGGACTTTTAGGTTTAATTGGGTTATTCTTTGTCATTGCCATTATCAGAATGATTTTATTTGGTATCACATATTTTGTTTTAAGTCCTGGATTATGGATATTCCCGAATTTATTCGAAGATGTTGGATTTTTTGATAGTTTTAAACCTTTATATGAATGGAATTACTCAAAAGAGAAGAAATCTAAAAAATCTAAAAAAGCTAAGAAAACTGTTGCTCAATCACCATTAGAATCAGTTGAAAATCAAGCATCAACAACAACAACAACTACTAATAATAATAATGCCACTGGTACAGGTGCTAATGCTAATGAAGGTGCTGCAAATGTCAGACGTAGAGCTACCCTGGAGGAAGTTGAAGAATAGTTTACTTTTTTTGAATAAAAAGATGACCTTGAACTAAGTTAATTGTAGTATTAAACCTTTTCAAATTGTAGTATTTTCTTGATCTAATTTGTATATAAATTCAATATTTTTGTATATGTGTCGCGAATTTTGGTCGTTATTAAAATTTAGAGCCCATAAAGTATCCATCTTTAATACCCGATATAAACCACATTGGAATCATACAACACAGGATAAAATGCTTCTTTCAAAAGGTAATTCTTTAAGATTGTTATCCCAAACATTATCATCCCAATCAAGAAGATTCACTCAATTATCAACAACTTCATTCAATATTGATCAAAATGAATTACAAAAAGATCTTGAAGAACCTCTAATTCAACATTTAACTAAAAGAGGTTTAATTTCACAAACTTCAAATCCAGAAGATTTAGAAAATTTATTAAACAAGACTAAACTAGGGTTATATTGTGGTGCTGATCCAACTGCAAAATCACTTCATTTAGGGAATCTTTTACCTTTAATCATCCTGTTACATTTTAATTTAAGAGGTCATAATATTATTGGATTAGTTGGTGGTGCCACGGGTGCAGTTGGTGATCCAAGTGGTAGAACTACTGAAAGATCAATGATGGAAGATCAAACAAGATTGGATAATGTTACCAAGATTCAAAATCAATTGGAAGGATTTTTCACAAATGGTATACGATATGCAAAATATTTAAGTACTTCTCATGTAATTGAAGAAGGTTTAATTAAATCTAAAAATAATTTTGAATGGTGGGAAAATGTTTCATTTTTAGGGTTTTTATCAACTTATGGTCGTCATATAAGAGTTGCACAAATGTTAGCAAGAGATAGTGTTAAAGGTAGATTAGAATCTGAAAATGGTATTGGATTTAATGAATTTACTTATCAAATTTTACAAGCTTTTGATTTTTGGCATTTATTCCGTAATGAACAAGTTTCAATTCAAGTTGGTGGTAATGATCAATGGGGGAATATTACTGCAGGTATTGATTTAATTAATAGATTGAAAACAAATTTAAATAAAAAAGATTCGTTGAAAAATAGATCATCATTTGGTATAACTGCACCTTTATTAACCACTGCATCAGGTGAAAAATTTGGTAAAAGTGCGGGAAATGCAGTTTTCATTGATTCCAAAATCACACCATCATTTGATTTATACCAATATTTTATTAAGACACCAGATTCTGAAGTTTCTAAATTATTAAAAATTTTCACTTTATTACCATTAAAACAAATTGAAGAAATCATTTCAAAACATGAACAAGATCCAAGTTTAAGATATGCACAAAGAATCTTATCAAATGAAGTTACAGATTTAATTCATGGTGTTGGTTCAGGTAAATCAGCTGCAATTATAAGTTCAATTTTATATCCATTGCCTGATCAACCATATCCAGATATTGGATCAGATGAATTAATTGATGCTTTTGAAAATGCAAATGTTTTGAAAACTTTACCTAAAGAGGAATTTTTAAATAAACCATTTAGTTTTATTTTATCAAAAGTTCAAGAAATTTCTAAAAATGAATCACGTAAATTGATTTCAAGTGGTGGTGTTTATCAAGGTTTTGATAGAATTAGAATTGATACTTCAGATTCAATGCTTTTAGGTGAAGATCAATTAATTGATGGGAAAGTTTTATTATTAAGAGTTGGTAAAGGTAAATATCATGTTATTCAACTAGTGTAAATAGATAATTATATATAACTGTATATAGATGTTAAATTAAATCCCTTTAACTTTAATGATTTGATCAATTGTATCGAAAACACCTTGTTCTAAAGAAATGAATTCAAAATCTAAAATTTCCTTTGTTTTAGTGTTATCGAAAACAGTAAAACTTTCTCTTAATGTTTCTTTATCTGAACCAGGTACACCTTTTGGAACTTTGTCATGTAATGAAGGGAATTTGGCATTAACTATATCTAATAATGTTTGTTCTGTAAAGGTAGTTTCATTCAAAAACAATCTTTTATTTATAGTATTATCACGTTGAAATGCAAATAAATGAGCTTTTGCCACGTCTCTAACATCAATAAACCCACCTTTCAATCTTTTGTAATCATCACCATTACCATTTGTCACCAGAGAACCAAGCAGATCACTTGAATAATTTAATTCATGAACGGTTTCATCAAATAATTGAGGACCAAACACGTAAGCTGGATTAATAACACTAACTTTAACATTTGGGTTCTTAGAACTATATTCCCAAACTTCTCTTTCAGTATAAGTTTTGGAAACGTCATAACCTGTAACAGCATCTATATCTTTGGAATTACCTCTAACCCACTCAACATCGTTCCATGAATCTTCATTTTCAACAAGATTTTGACCTTCACGATTAACCGAATGAATAGCAGAATCTGAAGAAGTATAAACAAGTCTCTTGACATTAAGACCATATTTGGTAACTGATTCCAAAAGATTCTTTGTACCATTTATAGCTGGTAAAATCAAATCTTGTTCAGCATCTTTATAATACCTTGGAAATACGGGTGAAGCTGTATGTAAGACAATTTCAATTTCTGGATGGCTTTGCAAGATTTGTTCAAAATGTTGCTTTGAGTCAGTTAAATCTGGAACGATAACATAGCTGAAATTGTCATTTTGGAAGTTTTTAACAAAATTATCACCCTTTTCCATTGTTCTAACTGTTCCTATAACGATATAATCTTGTTCTAAAAGGAGTTTGATAACATAAGTGGCAATGAACCCTGTAGCACCTGTGATTAAGACTGTTTGAGCCATTATATGGGAGTTAATATCAATTCTGAGTAGATCAATTGAATTTTATGGTATTGAAAAATGGATTCATTGTGTCTTTTATGTCTTTTATGCTTATCAAGCTTATCAAATGATTGAGCCACAATTACTAAGTAAAGGTATACAAACAATCAGGTAGAATGAATTAATAAACTAACGAGATACATCAAACTGATACAGATCAAATATTTCTGAGATATAATTCAATTGAAACAAATGTTTTCAATTAGTTGTTCCATTGTGTTTTCCTTCAAAGTTTTCCTATTGATCCCATGTCTTTGCATGCGCATTATATTACTTTAATAGATCTGATAACTCCAAACCGCTTTTTCAGTACGATGCGCATGAAAAAATTTGGAAGTTTTGTATAACGCTAATGAAGAAGTATAAATAAACTGAAGGAATTCCAGTTCGATATCGATCCTTTTTGAATGAATGTTGTTGTCAGAGAATATGATCATGCTTGAATCAACCAGCTATCAATGATGATTGTAATGGAATTTACTTCTGTTTTGAATATAGTTAATGATAAATCTATACTTATTAGTAACCGAAACCATGACATAGATGTAAACCCAATTTGACCAATGAGATTGTAACACTTTCTCATCTACGTATATTACTAGCTAAATGTCTAACTTGTTGAGCAAACTGTTTCATAATAATAATCATCATCATGCTTATCGTTCGTGGTATCTTGATGCTTGTGCTGTCACCATAAAGTTCACCAGCTTGTAATAAATATATTCCAGATATCATGTATCTCTCAGCTTCAGGTAAATTACTGTGAACAGATCTCAGGACATTTTGTGTATGATCAGCAGATTCAATGTTATATTGGGTAAAGATCGATTAATTGAAGGGAAAGTTCCATTACTAAGAGGTGGTAAAATGTATAAATATCATGTTATTCAACTGGTGTAAATAGGAAAATATAATAGTGTATATAGACTAAATTCCTTTAACTTTAATGATTTGATCAATTGTATCGTAAATACTTTGCTCTAAAGAAATGAATTCAAACCCCAAGATTTCTCTTGTTGTAGTATTATCTAAAACAACTCGTTTACTCAATGGTTCTTTATCTGAACCTGGTGAACCTTTTGGAATTTTACCTGCTAGTTGAGGGAATTTGGCATTAATTATATCTAACAATGTTTGTTCAGTGAATGTTCTTTCTTTTAAAATTAATCTCTTGTTTATAGTATTATCATGTTGAAATGCAAATAAGTGAGCTTTTGCCACATCTCTAACATCAATAAAACTACCTTGGAATTTCTTATAATCATCACCATTACCATTTGTCACTAAAGAACCAACCAAATCACTTGAATAATTTAATTCATGAACAGTTTCATCAAATAATTGAGGACCAAATACGAAAACTGGATTAATAACACTAACTTTAACATTTGGGTTATTAGAACTATATTTCCAAACTTCTCTCTCTGCAAAAGTTTTAGAAATTCTATAACCTGTACCAGCATCTATATCTTTAGACTCACCTTGAACCCATTCAACATCATTCCATGAATCCTCATTTTCAACAAAATTTGGTCCTTCACGATTAACTGAATGTACAGCAGCATTTGAAGAAGTATAAACAAGTCTTTTAACATTAGAACCATATTTGGCAATTGATTCTAGGACATTTTTGGTACCATTTATAGCTGGTAAGATAAGATCTTGTTCAGCATCTTTATAATACTTTGGGAAAACAGGTGAAGCTGTATGTAATACAATTTCAATTTCTGGATGAGATTGTAGAATTTGATCAAAATCTTTCTTTGAGTCAGTTAAATGTGGAACGATAACATAACTAAAGCTCTTATTATCGAATAGTTTTAACAACTTATCACCCTTTTCCTCCGTTCTAACTGTTCCAATAACGATATAATCTTGTTCTAAAAGGAGTTTGATAACATAAGTGGCAATGAACCCAGTGGCACCTGTGACAAAGACTGTTTGAGCCATGATTTGAGAATTGGTTTTGTTTAAATCAGGAAATAAATCAATTGAAGTTGAAAAAAGGATCCATTGTGTCTTTTATATCCCTATCAAAAGATTGAGATTGCGCAATTCCGATAATCACCAATGTCCACAATTAGTAAGTTCAAGTACTACTACAAATTAAACAGAAAAACTAATCAAATCACATACAATATATATAGAAGTATCAGTTAATTCAATTGAAAGAAATATTCATTTCATTTTTTCTTCAAATGTCTCATATTGTCATGTCTCTCGAGGCACTTTCTATTGTTATCGGATTTACTACAATATCATCTAGATATTAATCTATTCATTTTATAGGTATATATCTTAGATCTTTCCTTGAACTTTCAAGATTTGACTCACCGTATCCACAATTGTTTGTTCTTGTGGTATGAATTCAAACCCTAAGATCTCTTTAGTCTTTGAATTATCTAAAGTATAATAACCTTTGAAAACTTCTTGATCAGAACCCGGTTTACCAATATCAACTTTATTTGAAACTTGTGGGAAATGTTTATGAATCAAATCTTTTAATGTTTGATTATTATAAGGTGCTAATGCTGTAAGTAATCTTTGAGAATCAGTTTTAGAATTTTCAATACATGAAACATGAGCTTTTGCCACGTCTCTAACATCAATTGAATAACCCAAAATTTCATCATCTTGTTTTTTCAATATCTTGTTTATAATTTCACATGAGAAATTTAATTGTTCTGAAACATATTCATCAAATAGTTGAGGTCCAAATATATAAACTGGATTTATAATGGAAAATTTGAAATTGACATCATGATTCTTTTGGAAGAAATCCCAAACAGCTTTTTCACCATGAGTCTTGGAAGCTTCATAAGCCTTACCACTATCATTTTTAGCTTCATTTAATTTAACATTATTCCATGATTCTTCAGTAACAACTTCATCTTGGCTATAACCATCTTCAGAACGAATAGCAGCTAATGAAGAAGTATAAATGAATTTTTCCACATTTGGTAAATTCTTATGAACAGATCTTAGGATATTTTGAGTACCATGAATAGCAGGTTCAATCATATCTTTTTCCACATCTTTTAAATTTTTAGGAAAAACAGGTGAAGCAGTATGGAAAACATATTTTATATCAGAATGTGCACTCAAAGCTTGGTCAAAATCATCTTGAGAATTGACAAGATCTTTCACAATAACGTATTGGAAATTGGAGTTTTGAAATAATGAAGATAACTTGTCACCTTTCTCAGTAGAACGAACTGAACCAATAACTTTGAAATCTTTTGATAATAGTTGATTGATTAAATGTTGGGCCATAAACCCAGTGGCACCGGTAACGAATACTTTTGACATCTTTGACTAAACTGATGAATAAATAGATGAAAAGATCAAATATATGAGATATCCACCTCCTTTTATATCACATTCTTTTTAGCAATTTGTGATTATTTTGATTGTGATATCGTGTAATTACAAGCAATTTGATGATGTTTATTGCTTATTATCGCGAGTTCAAAAGTAAAAAGTAAACAAATATACGAAGGAATAACCAAAAACCCATTAAATCACTTTAAAAATGACTTCAAATTCAATTGATTTCCATAAAATTGCTGGTGATTTGAACAATCGTTATAAGGAACATGTTTATTCAAAAAATCAACAGGATTATACTGAACTTGTTAAAATCTATAGAGATTTGGTGGTGAAGAGTCCCCTTGGAAGACAATTACCACAATTATTCAATTCTATTTTCAAATATGAAGATCCATTGGCTCAGGAAGCTGCTTTAGATGTTATTGATTTAGGTAAAATTTATCAAGGAGTTGATGAACGTACCAAGAAACAAGAAGAACAAGGTGATACTTTAGATATCAAATATGGTTATACAGATTTTATTGTTATGGAATTATTAAAATGGTTTAAACATGATTTCTTCAAATGGGTTAATGAACCTGAAACTTCTACATTACAGGGGAAAGCTAGATTAATAAGAGTAGAACCACCAACTGCTTTGGAATCACAAGATGGGAATGCAAGTTCCGTTGAAGTTTACCAGTGTGAGGGAGATGGTTCAATAATAAGATTCCCAAGATATAATGATCCTGTGAAATTATTAGAAACAAAAAAAGGTAGATGTGGTGAATGGGCAAATTGTTTTTGTTTAATACTTAGATCCATGGGGATAAGAACAAGATATGTTTGGAATGCAGAAGATCATGTTTGGTGTGAAATTTATTCTGAATCACAAAAAAGATGGATTCATATTGATTCGTGTGAAGAATCATTTGATAATCCAACTTTATATAACAAAGGATGGGGTAAAAAAATGAGTTATGTTATAAGTTATAGTATTGATGGTACCCAGGATGTTTCCAAGAGATATGTTGTTGATAAAGATAAATCATTACCAAGAAATAAAATTAATGAATTGGATTTACAAAAGATATTAAGGTTTTTAACAGTTAATCAAAGGAGAAACTTGGGTAAAGATGAAATTTATAAATTAAGTATAGAAGATTCGATTGAAAAATTGGAATTGAATGGTCAAAAACCAATATATCTTCAAAGCGATATAGTACAACCAAGACAAAGTGGTAATGATGAATGGAAAGAAAAGAGAGGTGAAGATGGGAAGTAGCTACAAATAGAATATAAATCAAATAATATATCTATGAATATATCTAATAATGTAATTTTGAATCATATCTTGAAACAGGTTTTATATAATCAGTTTCAGGTTTCTTTGTAGTATCAACTAAATCATTAAAATTTTTAAAAAATTCACAAATTTTCTTTGATGCCCAAGAATCACCATCAGATTGAATATAACCTAAATGACCACCAAGATCTGTTCTCAATTGAACAATATATGGATTATGTTTAGCTTCTTCCGTTGGGATTGAATGAACACCAACCACAGGATCATCAAATGAATTTATTGATAATAAAGGAGTTTGAACATTGAAAATTCTATTTATTGAACTTGCAGCTCTATAATAAGTCCAAGAAGTTGGGAATCCATATAAAGGTGCAGTTATTCTATTATCAAAATCACTTATTGAAGTATATTTATGTTTTAAATCCTTTTCAGTGATTAAACCTTCTTTTAATAATGTTTCTCTATTTGATTTTAATAATCTTGTTAAATATGAAGTTGTAACATCTTGAAATAAAAATCTTGTTAAAAATCTATTGGGGAATCTATACATTGAATCAACCATATCCCAAGGATTTGATAATGTAACAGATGCAACAAATGGTGATTGGTCCCCTTCTTCACCTAAATAATTAACCAATACAGTAGAACCAAATGAAAGTCCAATACCAAATAAAGGTCTATTTGGATAAATGTTTTGAATAAATTTAACGAAATGACGTAAATCATCAGTGGCAAGACCATTAAATAATTCACCAGAAGTTAATTTTGATCTTGAACAACCTCTTGAATTTAAAACAACAACTTCAAATCCATTTATATTGGTTAATTTATCTACAATAGATCTAACTTCTGGTGCATGAGATCCAGAACCAAGACCATGAGATATAATAACCAATGGTTTTGTATCGTTACTAGGTTGTTGTGATAGTTCCTCTGGTGTGAAGAATCTTGTTCTTGGATGTTGTTTTGGCCAACCTGATGGTAATGTTTTAGCAGCAATATTATAAAAATCTTCTGTTGATTCAGGTTTTGGTATAGCAAAGTCAGCAGTTGAACTACCACCATCAGGGAATTCAATAAGTCTTCTACCATACCATACTTGAAACTCACGGGAGTAATCAGCAGCACCAAGATACATTGTTTGTAAATCCCCAGTGAATAACCACGGTTTTAACCAGAATTTTGAACCATTTGATAAACCATCCACTGAATTAACAACTTCTTTGAAAGGTATTATAGAAGTACCATCTTCACCACCGTTTTTCAAGTGTAGTTTGACAGTGTTGTCTGCTTGGAAGCTTTCCACATTCCCTATGAAACCGACCATCTTGAGCTCTTTGTTCTAGTTCTCGTTGATCTACTTCTAGTTGATCTTGTTGTTTAATTTGTTTCAAATTTCAATTATCAACACTTTTTATTTCCAGTATAAAAGATCAAATTATTTCCTCGGCAAATTGAAAGAATGCCGGAAAGACTGAAATGTTGGGAAACAAATTAAAACACAGTGGAAATTCAACCAATTATTAAGAAAAAACACAATGGAATACGAGGGAAATTATGGGATATTTTGTTGTGTTTTATATGTGATAATTGTAGTGATTTGCTGTGTTTATTTCGTGTTGGTTTGTTGGTCTCGATCTCGTTTAAACCGTTGAAAAATTATTATTTCAATCATTAATACTCAACATTAATACTAACGTCAAAGATCAAGATCACCTCCTCCACAATGCTCCATCCTTTGATCAAGAGACATAGTCTCCAGTTCATAAGGACATTCCATTCCACCAATGTCAAATTCAGTGCTCAAAGTATTATAAAAAGAAAATCTTTAAACGATATACGTCAATTATATAATTCAAATACTAAAATTTCAGTTTTAACAGCTCATGATTATATATCTGGTAAAATTGCAAATGATTCTGATGTGGATATGATTCTTGTTGGTGATTCTTTGGCAATGGTTGCCCTTGGTTATGAAGATACTAATGAAATCCCATTTGATGAATTCCTATATCATTGTCGTGCTGTTTCAAGAGGTACTACAAAAAGTTTCCTTATAGCAGATTTACCATTTGGTTCTTATGAATCTTCTATTTCAAAAGCTATAGAATCTTCTGTTCAATTAATCTCCAAGGGAAGAGCAAATGCTATTAAATTAGAAGGTGGTAAAGAAATTGCTCCAACTATTAAAAGTTTAACTCAAGTTGGTATACCTGTTATGGCACATATTGGGTTAACTCCACAAAGATCAAATTCTTTAGGTGGGTTCAAAGTCCAAGGAAACACTGGAGATTCTGCTTTTGATATTTATCAAGATGCCCTTGAAGTACAGAAAGCTGGTGCTTTTGCAGTGGTATTAGAAGCTATTCCTGCAAAAATTGGGAAATTTATTACAGAAAATTTAAGCATACCAACAATTGGTATTGGTGCAGGACCTGATACAAGTGGTCAAGTACTTGTTCAAGCTGATTTATTAAACCTAACAAATAGTGAAATAAATCCAAAATTTGTTAAAAAATATCTAAATGGTTATAAATTAAGTATTGATGCTATTGGTGAATATATTAATGATGTTAAATCCCAGAAATTTCCTGAATTAGGTATTCATACTTATAAAATTAAAGATGATCATTATGAAAATTTTATTAAAAAAGTTGATGAATTAAAGAATAAAAAATAGACTAGTTTAATCTCGTGTATATAGTAATATAAATTAATCCCAATGCATGTTGTAGGATCTTCACTTTATCAACACGGATTTCCCATCTCTAATAGGTATATATTCACCAATTTCTTCATTATCTTTACTTAAATCCATAACTAAAGTTTTACCAAATTCACCTGCAAATATATCATAAACTTTATTTAAATTTTTTGCTAATTCTTCTAATTTTAATTTTGGTTCAAGAAAATGTTCACTGCTTAATACAAATGTCCCCCAGTGCACCCCAATAATTTTCTGGGCTTTTAAATCTTTCATAATTTTAATACATTCCTCCGGGTTTATATGACGAGGTTTTTGATGCCATTGAGGACAATATTGTCCACATGGTAACATTGCTAATTTTAAACCATATCCATACTTGGATCCAATCATTTTAAATAAATCATTAACATATCCTGTATCACCTGCATGGAAAAAAATTGGTTTATTATTTCTTAAAATAACATATGAACACCAAAGTGATGAATTTGAATCTAATAAATGTCTACCAGACCAATGCATTGCTGGTGTACATACAATTTCATAATGATTATTTGGATCTTCACTAACGGGTAATTTAACTCTATCCCACCAATCTAATTCAATTATATTGAAAATCCCCTTCTTGGCTAATGATTTCCTTAAACCTAATGGTACAATCCATGTACTTTCATTATGTAATTTATCTGCAATTTCTTCATCAAAATGATCAGGATGATTATGTGAAACCATAATAAAATGTGGTTTGGGTAATTCCTCAATTTTACATGGTGATGGAGTTATTCTTTTTGGGCCTAAATATGGATTAACTAAATAATTTGCAAATAATGGATCTGTAAGGAAATTAACACCACTTATTGAAATATATGAACAACTTTGACCTAACCAAGTAAATGTTAAACGATCTTGGAATTTTGGTAACTTAGGATCACTGGATTCCTTTTTAGTTGGATTATCTTTTAATGAAGATTCTCTTAGGAGTTCAAAATCTGGTGTGAATATGGGTAATAATTCTCTAAGTTTGGAATTTGATGGAACATTACCTCTACTTTTACCTTCAAATAATTCTAATATTCTTGATAAAAAAAATTCAAATAATGTTTGGACTCTATATTCTTCAAATGGATTTTCAAATCTACCAGCAACAGTAAAACTTAAATATTTATCAATTAAACTTGCTTGACCATGGATTTCTTCAGGTTTTAAGTTGGAATTTGCAATTTTCAATTGTTCTAATTGTGATCTTTTTGTGATTTCTTTATTTGCTGCGTATGAGACATAAAGAGCATATGAAGTATAAGATGCCACTATACCAAGTCCGATCTTTGTGGGTATTGAAAGAGCCATTGAAGAAGCAGTTAGTGAATATTCTGGCTGGTAATAGAAGCTATATTATTTTTGTTTATTGGTGATGTTCTTGATATGTTTCGGTTTGTTTTGGTTTGTTTTGACATGTTTTTGGAAGCTTAAATTTTAGATTTCAAATCTCCGGAAATTTAAATCTTTTTAAATCCTGAAAAGCGTCAAATTAAGATCAGCAAATTGAACACCAAAAATATGGAAACTAAGATCATTTTAGTGTCAGACAAAGCCAATCTCTCAGATTCTCTTTGGCTTTCTGTTCAAAAGCACATCATTTCGCAACCTTCTACAGAAAAAGTCATTATTTATTAAATATTACAATTAATTTGATGCTCTATTAAACTCTATATATGCAAAAATGACTCTATACCTTGGTCTTTGATGCCAAAAGATGTGATCCAGCCTCTTGTAACATCGACAAATCAATCACACTCACGTTTCTAGCATAGCCTTTTGTAGTATACACATAATCAGTATACATGATTGCATCTGCCTTTTTACCAAAAATCATTGATGATGGATGAACTGAAATTAATTGACCTGATGCTGTAGTTCTATATGATCTATCAGGCATACCAATAGCTGTATTTGATACAAACCCAATTAAAAAAGCCTTGAGTACTGATGAAATATCCATTGGTTTATTACCAATTTCTTCATCTTCATCAAATAAATGTTGATCTTTTGTTAACATAATCATATATTGTCTAATTTGATTTCGTACTCTCAAAACATTTTTAAATCCACGGAATGATAATGATAATTCTTTACACCATTGTTGTCTTTCTCTTGAATTATCAAATTGAATATAAAAATCTAATAATTCTTTCAACATTAATAAATCACCATATTTTGAACCTAGGATACATAAACTTAATCTTTTTTCATTAACTTCATCTCTTGATTCGGATTGTGGATTCATAACTAAATTATCAACTGATAAACATGATACAATATCAACAACTTGTGTTAAACAACCAGTTTCATATGCATTCAATAAAATTGCTGATAATTGTGGTTCTAATGGTAATATAGCCATTTGTAAACCTAATTTTGTAATTTTCCCTTGGTCATCAAGTGCTTTAATTTGATATAATTGTGTTAATGATGATAATAATGATTCTTGCCCAGGGTGTTCTAACCATGACCAATTTAAAATATCATCAATACCTGCTCTTTTTAACATTAATACAGGTGATGTAACATTTGATCTTGAAATTTCTGGTTCTGTTTGATTTGGTAATTTACCATAATCATCTTCGGTATATAATCTAAAAGCTTTACCTTCTCTTTCACGACCAGCTCTACCAGCTCTTTGAGTGGAAGATGCTTTAGAAACTGGTGCTGTTAGCAAAGTTGATAATCCTAATTGATGTCTCCAAACTTTAACTTTACGTAACCCAGAATCAATAACATATCTAACCCCTGGAACTGTAATAGAAGTTTCTGCAATATTTGTAGCTAAAATAACTTTTCTTCTTCTTGCTTTCAATGGTAAAAACACTTTAGCTTGTTCCACAGGTGGCAATGCTGCATAAAGAGGTAATGGAACAATTAATGGAGCTTCTCTTGGTAATCCTGGTGCAATTCTTTCTAATAATCCAACACATTTATCAATTTCTTCTTGACCTGGTAAGAAAACTAAGATATCACCTTCTAATTCACCATTATTAACTTGAACAATAGATTTGATTGAAGCATCAACAATATCTTCCACTGGTTCACCTAAATAAAGACGATCAACATTATACATTTTACCTTCGACATATAAAATTTGTGCATCATTATAAAATTTTGAAAATTTTTCAGCATCTAATGTAGCAGACATAATGATTAATTTTAAATCATTTCTCTTGGTTAATAATTCCTTTAGGAACCCCATTAATAAATCAGTTAACACTGTTCTTTCATGTGCTTCATCAATAATTATTGTAGAATATTCAGGTAATGAAGATTGAACCATTAATTCTCTTAATAACATACCATCTGTTAAATATTTTAATTTTGTATGATGAGTGGTTTTATTATCAAATCTAACAGAATAACCAACTTTATCACCCAATGCGGATCCAGCTTCCTCAGCAACTCTTGTAGCTAAATTTATTGCTGCAACACGACGAGGTTGTGTAACAGCTATACTTTTTTTATTTAAAGGTAATAAAAATTGTGGAATTTGTGTAGATTTACCTGAACCTGTTTCACCAATAAGTATAGTGACTCTTTCTTTTTGTAATTTGGATATTATTTCATCTTTTGATTTATAAATTGGTAGAGTTTCTCGTATTTTTAATAATTGTTTTGATTTTAAAATTCTTGATTCTTTTGATAATTCAATACCTCTTCCATCTCTTTGTTCTTCTTCATCATCACTGAAAAAATTCACAGTTTTAGGTTTCCCATTGCCATTGGTTTTCAATTTGGTACTTATTTTAGGTTTTTTGTTGTTTACTTTAGGTAATTTATGTATTTTACGATCTTCTTGATCTATTGATTTGACTTGTTTTGAATTAGGACTTTCCACTGTAAGATCATTACCATTTGAAATTTCAATATTAACATCTTTTGAAATATTGGTTTGATTTTCTTGATCTTTAGCTTCAAGATCATTAGATGTCTTCTTCTTTCTTTTTCTCTTTTTAGATTTATTAACTTCTGTTGACGTTACTTCATCATTATATTCAGGTGTATTCAATACTTCATTTTTAGGTACATCATCTTCAAATTTTGTATGAAGTTTTTGGTTATTCCCCTTCCAACTCATCTTTATTATACGCTTATCCCAAGATGGTATAACCCCTTTCAAATACCTATCCTTCCTTTTTCTTAAACCTACTAATAATTTCTTTAAAATCAGTATATTTAATACTCGAAAAATTTAAATCCCATCGGTCAGAGCAGCATTTCTTTAGCACTAGCCACATAATTACCGTATTGGGTTTTCAGTGTGGCTAGTGTGTTTTTCTCTCAGTGTGGCTGTTGTGGATCAGCTAAAAATGGAAATTGAAAACATTGAAATTTAAATTGTTTCATAAAGTAATCTTGAAAGTATATCAACTATCAGTAAACAGGGATCAAAGACCTGCATTCACACCCCACACTCCCTCTCTTTGCATAGGTGATTCATGTCCACACAGCTACTCAGAGTATGGCAGTTCGTATACGTCCAGCTACTACACTAGCTGTTGTCCTAGCTATAGCTTTTGCTTTCCATTTGATTACAATACTTTCAGTCCCAATAACAAGTTCAATAACATTGTGCACTTATGATGGTTACAAATTTGGTGTTTTCGGTCTATGTCATGGTGATAAATGCTCAAACCCTGCTATTGGGTATAGTGGTAAAGAACTTGGTGATGTTGATGGGTTTTCACTACCTTCAAATGCAAGACATTCAGTATCAAAATTATTAGTTGTTCACCCTATAGCTGCTGGGTTTGTACTTATTTCACTTGTCTCATCAGTATTATTACACTGGCATGGACCTTCAAATTCGTTAAGATTTTTGTTTTTCTTATTGTTATGGACTATTCCAAGTTTCTTAATCTCATTGTTATCCTTTTTAGTTGATATATTATTATTTGTCCCACATTTGGATTGGGGTGGATGGATTATTTTAGCTTCTACAGTGTTAATTGCCATTTCAGGTGTCTTATTATGTATTATGAGAAGAACAATTTCATCAAGAAGAGGTTTAAAACGTAAAGATACATTCAATAATAATGATTATCATTTACAACCTTTAAATTATGGTTATGGTACTGTGGATGGTAATTCAGATACAAAATTCGGCTCCAAATCATTTGAAGGTAAAGATGAAGATGAAAGAGCTCCTTTTGTTCATGAAAATGATGAAAATTATGATAATACTATGAATGTGACTAGAACAAATGAAGATTTAAATAATTACCCATCTACTCAATTATATGATTCAATGCGTGGTGAAAATAATAGAAGTGCACAAAGTAACTCAACAGGTTATAGATCACCAGAAAATATATTGGCACCTTTATCAACTGCTTATAGAGGAGCAGCTTATAATGATACATTACCAGAAGATTCAACTCAACAACATATCATAAATTCAACTTCACCACAACCAAATCAATATCAAGATGAACCTTATTCACAACAACAACAACCTTTAATTCCACAAAATACATCCTCTTCACCTGATTATTCTGCACCATATCCAACAAATCTTCCAAATACTGATTTCCCATCAACTTCATCACCTCCATCTCAACAACAGGAACAACAACATAGATGGAATGCACCATATCCAGAAGATAATGATTATAGTACAAGAAGTTATGATCGTAATAGTACACCTCATGTTGGATCAAGACCTTCGGGACCTCGTCCAATGCCATTTGCATCAAGTGGTATACAAGAAGAATTACCTTTATTACCTTCAGAAATCGCTGCAAATACTTTAAATTTAAATAGAGGTGATATAGGACAACCTTCGAATGTTGAACTTGATCAATCAAGAGAATCTAATGAAAGCCCAAGTGCTCCACCATTACCTTTAGATGATGATGATTCAAACGATGAATATGATGATGCTGAAACAACATTACCTGCATATCCACATGAAGAAAATCCGCATCCATTGGTTCAAGAAACTAAAAGACTTTATGAAAGTGAACCACCATCACAACAGCAACAACATCAACATCAACAAGAGGATGAAATGTTACAAGCACCATCTTCTTCAAATAATCATGATGTTTCAAGACAAGCAACATATAGAACTAAAATTGCTAATGCTATTGATCAATTACAAGGTACTCCAATAGCTAATAATAGTGAATATTTGGCAACAAATGATAGTTTATTAAGCTCGACTTCACACTTGAACCTAAATGCATCTTCAAATAGTGTTGCTGCTAATAATCAACAACATGGAAATAATTTTGATGATGAAGATGATGATGACTTATATAGTGCACCTGCAAGATCCGTTACAGTGGTACCTGAAGAATCTGAAGCACCTCCATTACCATCACCAAGTGCAGAATCTTTCCAAAGTGATGCATCATCAAATTATTCATCACAAGTCCCATCAGCTTTAAATTCACCATTAGATCCACCAACTAGAGGTCATTCATTACTAAGACCTAATAGAGGACCATCAGCATCACATTTAAGACCAAATGATTCATTATATGATCATCATGAAAGAATCCCATCAGCAAGTACAATATCTAATAAGGAATCATCAGAAGATTTATACCCATTATCGGATCCATTAGCTAAAAGACCAACACCAGCACCATCATTTTCAAATATATCAATAACATCTTCAAACTTTACATCAGTTTCACAAAGAGGTATCAATCCAAAATATCTTGAAAAAAATCCTCACGAAGCACCACAAGTTTTACGTACACCACATACATTACAAGAAGATCTTGTACCAAGTAGACAACCAACTTCAACATCACCACAAAAGACCAAAGCACCACCACAAGATTTATTAATCATGTCAAATCCAGATTTTTCAATTTCATCACCAAATAAAAGAAATGGTAAGAAAAAACCATTAACAAGACCTCCAAATTATTAATGATAATCATAATTTGTTAATTGTTTAGAGAATAATAAGATAAAATTCACGAAGTTGGAAAATATTTATGAACAATATATTGTAGTTTATGTATATTATCCTCTATAGAAGCAAACAAATTAACATCTCGAATGATTCTGTATAAATTCACCAAAATTTTATAAACTTACTGAAGCACATGATTAACCCATTAACCCTCAGTCCAGTAATGTGATTAATATACGTTAGGAGTTAGGAGCTTCATGTTTTGAAATCACAGATATTTTGTAGGTATTTCGGTAGTAGCTTATAATTTTTCAGTATATTATACCACTTAACATATTCTACCGTACGTAGTGGGATTCCTTAGCAATTTTTAAGTACAGCTAACAATATATCTATACTAGTTCGGTCGGCCAAGAATTACTTCGGAATATTTGAAATGACATAATGACAACGAATTTCTCCATTTTGGTACTAGTAAATATATGAATATAATCCTTAAGTTTAGGAAAATCTTATGGTACTGCTATTTGGTTGTTAAAACGACTTTGAAATTTTGGCTTTTTTTTATTTAAACAATTTTAAAGTAATTTTAAGGTTTATTAGGTTACCTTTTTCTTTTTTGAAAATTTTTTATCAAAAAAAAAGTTTGAAATTACCGTGTTTGATGATACAAGAGCCTATTTAAAGCAAAAATGAGCTCAAGAATTACAATTAAATCCTCAAATACTTTAAATTGCATGCTTAATTAAAGAAATTGTTTTCTATTAAACTCTTTCGGCCGATAAATCTTATAGAACAGATTCGCGCCAATTTGAAAAAAATACCCAACTTCAACGTCAAAATTGAAAAGTTATAAAGATCTGAAAACACCTTAAGAGCGTAACGGTTCACTTCAAGAAGTAGGCATGTCGAATACAATCAAGCAGACGGTACACAAAGGGAGCAAAAGTCTTGATTTCATCAGCCATAACTTGAGAGCTTCTATCGTCAAGCCTTTATCATCTCAAGAAGAAGCTATAAACGTTCCAGATAGAAACTTCAAAGAAAGAATAAAGACTCAAGATGTTTATTGTAATGCTTACTATAGACCTAATGGTATAGACAAATTGATCAAGACAATAGAACCTGATATGGTGAACAGAACAGGTGCATTGCAATCATTTATTATATCAACCGATTCCAAACCAACAGTTGAGAAGAAAATTAGATTTGATTCTGAAAGACAAGCTATAACATACTTCAAAAACATTCCAAAGCAATATCAGACTTTAAACACTATTGAATTTGAGAAAATTGTGACCAATTTATCAAATGAATCCCAAACACAATTATCAGAAATTTATGATGGTACAAGTCAATCTTTAGATAATATCTTAGCATTAGATCTCAACAATACAGATGACTCAAAAGTTAATAACAAAGACAAAATACTTTACGTCATTCAAAATCTATTAGATACCACCAATATTTCAGTATTGGAAGAGGTCACAAGGTTCATCACAACTTATACTATCAACATTGAAAGTCCAAGTGAATCTAAAGATATAACCATTAATTTCCTCAATCAAATCATCAATCAAAATTATAAACTAGATTCATATCCCTCAATATTAGGCTTTTTAACCAATTTCAAAGAACAATTATTTAGCAAATATAAAATATTGAATAAAGATGCTCAAGTATTGGACTCATGGGCTAAAACTTATATCCATTTTGATGATTATGAAAATACAAAACATTTCATGGACAACTGTATTAATACAGGATTTACCCCTTCTTCCAACACCTTAAAATCATACATTTCATTAACTCAAGAAAAACATGAATCCAAAAAAATACCAAAATTTCAATATTTCTCTTCATTAATCGGTTTAGATGATGCTATTCATACACAATTAGATGGTGAATTAACAAATGAATTATTGAAAAGATCGAATTCACCTGAAGAAATAATATCTTTAATTCAAGCATTGAAAAATAAATATCAAGATGATGAATTGAAGAATGAAATCATAAAAATCAAACCATTCATTCAAAACTATTTAACAACACACATTCCAACATTAGATGATGATCCAGCAATCAAAACAACGATTCATAAAGAATTTGAAGAATTATCTGGTGAATTTTTAAATGAAGAAATTTTGTACACTTTAAGAAGAAATGGTAACTTTATACTTGCACAAAAACAATTACAAAAAATGGAAAAGGTGGATAAAAGTTTTGGAATACGTATTATGAATACAGCTTTGACAAGAATCTTAGAAGCAGATATTGGTAGACCTGGTTTTGATAAAAAATCAAGAGATGCTTTTGTTCAATCCATAAAATTAAAAATGGCTGAATCAAATAGTCAATAGCATGTTTAAGGATCTATGAGATAGTTAATTTACTTGTAACTGTATATAAAACCCACTTTACCTTAAATATTCATTAAATAAATCAAGTGAGAGCCTATAGACTTATATAAAATGTAAATATGAATTCTGAATTCACATAAAATTTCACAGAAGGTTTGGGTCTATGTTATCGCGAATGTGTTTTTTATGTCTTGGGTCTTGGACTCCCCGGTAACAAAATATGATACACATCTGAAAAAAAATATTTGTAGTCTTGAAACTGGTAAATTTAAAAGAACTTAAAGCATCTTAGATTTCTCCTTTCTTCATTATTATCTACAATGTGTCAAGGAACTCAAGATGAAAAGCAGTGTTGTTATATACTTTCTTGCTTTTACCCTAGTTGATTCCAAGCTATTTGACTATGGCTTAAATGATATAAACCATTCAACACTAAATAAAGAATCAGAATATTCAATTTCAGATATAATCAATCGACATAGAAGCTTAACAGATGTTGCTAGAGAAGACATCAAAACTTTCCAAAACCCCAAATATGATACATCTTGTATAAAGAAATCATTAGAACCAATTTTATCTAAATGTTTGAAGAATAGTATTGATAGTATAGATTCAAATTTAAGAGTGGAAACTGCAGCTAAATTATCAATATGTGAATTCGAAGCTGCTAAAATCACATATCCAGTTGAATGTTATCCAAAGACATATTATTTTGGAAATGATGAAGATTCAATAGATTATCAAGAATGTATACTAGGATTGGAAAAGAGTCCTCAATGGTGGACGACTTATAGTGGGAATTATAGGGCTATTGGTGATATTTGTTTCCAAGAATCTCTTCCATATGAAAAAGATGAAATTCTAAACTTATTTTTGAACGTTACAGAAGTTTATGAACAAATTTTACAAGATTTAAATGCAAATGTTGAAATGTCATCAAAATTTAAAGAAACTTCATTAAATTCATTTGAAGAATTACAAAAATTTATGAATCAAGTATTGGAAAAATTAGAGAAAGATACTAATGAATCCAAACATGAATTTGAAATGAAGTTGAAAGATATGAATTCGGTTTTAGAAGACACATCCAAACTAGCTAAAGTGTTTTCAAATGATACTACAGGTATGACTGATATTGTTTTAAATCAAATGAGTGATTTAAGTTCAAAATGGGATGGTTTTTTCACACAATATAACAGTGACGATTTTTTAAATGAATTATTAGGGATGAAACAAATATTTGTACAAGAACTGGAAACAAGAGATTTACAAATAAACAATTTAATGAATTCATATAGTGACAAATTGGAATCATTATATCAAAGCTCATATGAAAATAATGAATTATCAGAAAAGATTGGAGAAGGTTTACGAAAATCATTGAAAGATACCAATGAATTGAAAGATGTTTTAAAACAAACTGAAAATTCTGTTACAATTAGCTCAGAATTTGCACAAAATTTACTTGAATCATTTAAAGATTTAGACCAAATGAATATTGGTGAAATTTTGAACGTTTCAGAACAAGAATTATTGCTAGTTTTCCAAAGAATAACAGATGAATTGAACCAAGAGATGAACAAAATTCAAACTCAAACGAGGAAGTTAGATAATGAATTAGATATATTGGTTGGAAAGATCGATATTGCAACTGGTTCATTAGTTAAGATTAATGATATTTTGACTAATAATGTAATCATGAAGTCATTTATATTCCTAGCTTCCACTTCAAAGGTATTATCAAGAAGAGTTTCACTAACGTTATTAGGTGGATTGACGTATTATTTTTTTTTGAGATACTGGATGAGACTTGTTACTAGAAAGCCTGGGTTTTTGGTCATATTACTTTGCTCGACGTTATGTGGTCTGTTTGTTGGAGATTCTATAATCAATGTTATCCAAAGGTTTAATAGAATAGAGATAAACTCAAGTCCTATAGTATACCACGATGTTAATTAGCCATAACTAATTATATGAACTTTACAAAGTTTGATCACATCCTTTCAATCTGTAGCTATGAAAAGAACTTATGAGAGCTGTTAGTGATATAAGCTAGTATTGATTTTGAAACATAGATAAAACACCATTGAAACAAATGATATAGGCTATTCATAAGCGCGTACGAAGCTATAAAGATCGACAGTTAATAGACTTTAAAGAGTTTCCAGAAATAGATTAGCATCCTTAAAGAAGTTTTGCAAAGCTTCTTTTCATAACTTCCCTTCAACAATCCATGTATTGTAGATCAATTTATTTAATTTTCAAGTCCGCATTATTTTCAATAAAGTTTATTTACTTCCCCAGATCTAAAAAAAGTACAGAGATCTAAAAATGGAACACCGTATATAAAAAAGACTCGGAAGATATGTACAACAACCAAAACGGATAAGAAGTTTGAGCTTTGAGCTTGGTGGACAAGTACAGGAAGACAATAAACTAGCATAGTATTACTGTTTCCGGAGGGTGTACTTTAATGGTAGTGAAGTTGTTGGGTAACAAGCTTGTCTGGTTAATTAGCTGGTTTCGACGCTAGTTGGTAGCTACTAGCTAATGGACGTTTTGAAATTATAGATGATGATTCCTGGATGCCTTATGTACCACAGTTCAAACTAAAATTATGTAGTATGCGTATAGCTTATAAGAGAGTACAATATCAAATGCCGTTAATTAGCAATATCAGATCAGCAGTACTGAACAGAAGTTGAACGTTTGTATAACATCGAAGTATTTAACACACGGGGCGTCGTTGACACTTTGTGAAGCTTTACAGTGGAATTTAAAACGTTTGACGTTTTAATTTTTAAACACTTACTATATAAGAGACATTAGTAATTACACACCGAAGATCATCATATATAGATCTAGTTTTATTCGAATAACATTAAGTTGCGGATTGAAATTGCAATGGAATTAAAATTTTTTTAATTAATTTTGATCTTGATGGTTCACTAATTTGCCTAAATAAAGTTCTCTTTGTGACTCGTGACTCGTGACTCGTGAGCTCGTGAGAATATTTTTTTCATTCAGCGGACTATTTGCGCGTCCCTCAAATGCCCCTAGGCGGCATGGACATTGGATAGCCCACTGCCCCCTGGCCCCTGGGCGGACGTAGGCTCCTCTGAATGGGCTTAAAATTTCTGCTAGACAGGAAGCTCTTAGCCTGAACAGTGAACAGTGAACAGGTTACAGGTTACAGGTTACAAACGCCTTACATTTTTCCAGCGGAAATAATTAGAAAACGGTTAAGCAGT
Source organism: Hansenula ciferrii (assembly GCF_000313485.1). Lineage (NCBI taxonomy): Eukaryota > Fungi > Ascomycota > Saccharomycetes > Phaffomycetales > Wickerhamomycetaceae > Hansenula > Hansenula ciferrii. The sequence continues at coordinate 2,648 of NW_011887478.1, read as the reverse complement.
CTTTGTGCCCTGTGCAGCGCATAGATTTCAACAGATTGAAGCATGTTTTAGCAGGATTCCTGGAACTTTAGGCAGGAAGCTTTAAATAACCTTCTTCTGGTACATTCAAACATTAAAAATGTTAAGCTATCATGAGTGACAAGTGTCCACTGGTTTACAGATCTTATATCTTATAGACTAAACAATTTAAACGTTGTTTAATATTATTACATATATTATACCTGATTTCTAGTTCTCCAGCTGTTCAGTGCTGACTCCTGAGGTATACTTTCATGCAATAAATTTGGGACTGATCGAAAGTTCTTGGATCGAGTAGAATTGACCTGTATCCTGTATCTCGTGAATTATTGCATCCATTACCTCATGGTTGTTATTGCCAGCTTTAAACTACAGCTATCAATAAATCTGGATTCTGGGATGATGAATAATAGAAATCATTATAACACAACTATCTAAAAGTTATTAGTTACGCACAGATACTATTTTAACTTACCTATATATGTTTTACACGTCGCGATCAATGAAGTACATATAAATTATATTTATACGTATATAATAATTTGTAATAAGAACAATAGATCCAGTACCATGTATTATATATGGACCCGAATCCATGAGGTACGTACTGATCCATAAAATATTCAAAATTAAAAACAGCTATGAATAATAATTAGACCATTAGTATTAAATTTACCGCATAGTTTCATCAATTAGTACGCAATAGCTAATTTCGCGTCTTTAAATACAAACTGAGTCAAAATTGTAGACAGCAGTACCGGAAAGTTTTATAAGAAATCATGAAAGCATCAACATATCCTGAAGAAACAACCTATTGTCCGGATTGACCAGTGACAACTTACAAGCTATAGTACTCTGGTTCTAATATTGAATCTGTTTAATAGTGTTCAGTTTTAAACTTTTCATGTTCACTACTCAAGTACAGCGTGAAAGACCGATTAAATTTTTGCATTGAAACGCGTAAAATATTGGATCATTTTTATCGTAACAAAAAATCTAATATGTACAATTTGGTAAGATTTAAAATCTTTTGCATATACGCTTTATAAACTTCACGATACCTTTTAGCTTCTAGTATAACTTTCAATAAGCTTAGATATTACTGGTTGTGAATTTTGAAGAAGAACTCACAATTAGAAGACAGGTACTGTGCAGCAGATTATGGACGATTTATGGATCTTGGTGGGATTTCTCAAGAGTTAAGCGGGTACAGCTTGTGTATATCACGATTCACTAGGCCCCAGTTTAACAGCTAAAGCCCTCCAGAGAGATTTTCAAATGATTTACTGATCAATTGACTAGTAACTCTTATAAATTACAACGTAATTTTACAACTGGTATGAGCTTGACGTCTTGGACCTTGAACCAAATTGTTTGAGAGTTTATAAGCTGAATTAGTAGTGTCTTTCGGAGCATTCGTTCATGTCTCAGTTTCTCCTACTCGCCTAACCCTGATGAATGAATGAATGCTAAAGGTCATCTTGATTCGCTAGTATTTGATCTGAATGTACTTCTGTAATAGCCTGTTCCTGTATTCTGCTTAAGATCGCTTATATCAAAAGAATCGAAGTGATCCCCTAAAGTGTACACGAACAGTGAACTTGTCTGAGACATCAACGTAATTTAAGCTCTAGGATTAAGGTCCAAAATGAGACAAAATATAGATCGGATAAGTACTTGGAAACTTTCAATACCAGATATTACAATGAATTAAGCGGCTCAGTACCAAATGATCCAGTTTTGTTCACACCTTACTTTATAACCAAATTAGGTCATGATTTAAAGTTCAATTAACATCTTTATGGGTAGTATATGAGGTTCGATCAACTTCCAAGTTTGGGAAGATTTACATTTTGAAAATGTAGGTACTACAAGGTACAAACAGGTTTAAGAGAGATCTTCAATGTTCACAAAACAGTTCTAAAGTTTAAACACGAGTGTTCACTGTTCACTAATAACTATTCACTGTTCGCCTTAATTAAGATGTCAAATGACTGTAGATTTAAGTTCAAACATGAAGTTAGATAAATTATGTTGAGAATTTGTCGACATATCTATGTACCCATAAATTATTCATAGTGTATAACAACACCTCAGCTTTATATATACTCAAAAGGGTTGAATGATAGGCAAATATTAATATGAATTAGATCTCTATTCGACTCTAGTTAGTACCGATTATAACCAGGGATTAGAAGAGGTACTTTTTGACTGATATCGATTAATCGTATAAAGTGCTTCTAACTCTATGGACTGATATGTAGCTAAGCAATGCAAGGTTAATTATAGCACAGAGTTTAAACATTTTGCATATAGATCACAGAATTGATTCAATTATAGAACAACTTATTCAAATCAATAACATAAACATAGTTGATACCACACGGTGCTTGTAGATACACTTATTAATTAAAAACTTGGGTGATCTTTGCTTTGGGGTAAAAACTATTTAAAATTGCATCAAGTATAAAGGAATTGTCATTTCCAATTTCCGAAATCAAAAGGAAAACTTGTTCCTGAATCCTGGATTTACAAAGAGCATCCACAGAGAGACCGGCCTCCCGTGCGCTGCCTAACCATTGCCTGTTTAAGAGCCCGCAGAAATTCCATTCCACTTTAAATTTTTTTGA
>NW_011887477.1:0-19803 GCF_000313485.1 Hansenula ciferrii | reverse complement strand
CTATTAGTATAGTTCAATTATTTATTCGGGGCGGTATAAGCTGGGTAGAATTTAAATTTATTTTTAAAACAGACACAATACTACTACATCAAAAAATACTCACATTTTCAACAAAATTGTATTGATCTGTGAAAAGATAGTACTTGTCTCGATCATATTTAATTCAATCTCACATTACCTGAGATCAATCACAAATTTAGGGATTTTGCTTTCCATTCAGTAAAGGTTACTAAAGATGCATGCTGCTCAAGGTCCAAACAACAACAAGGCTTCATTAAGAAATCAACTACTGAGCACAGACATCGGGAATATAGATGTTCGACATGAAGTTCCAATAAATGGCCAGGCACCTCCAGCAATGCCAATACAATCAAATTTCAATCAGTACTCTCCACAACAACAGCATCCTCAAATACAGGCTCATATGAATAATGGATATTCAATAAATTCAAATCCAAATTTTAATGGTTCCAATTCCAATTTGAATCAAACACATATTCAACAAGGTCCTCCACAGCAGTTCAATCCAAATAACTACGTTCCACATCAGATGCAATACGCACCACCTCCTTTTAATCAAAATCTTGGTCAACCTCGTTCAAGAAGATCTTCAATGCAAAGTAATGGTTCTTTTACAAAATCTTCGATGAACAACCTTTTCAAGATGAATAAATCAAAATCTAAATTTTCTGGTGGAGGAGATGACGATGATGATGAAGAAAAAGACGTCATGATTGATGATAATGGAACTGAAATGTCATTTGATGATATTTCAACGCTAAGAGATAGAGGTCGTTACGGCGGGCAATCAAGCTTTGATTCTACACCTATTATTCCAACCTTATCAAGTACATCATCTGCAAGACCTGGAAGTACTAGCAATATGTCGAATGTTCAATATCGTAAGCAGATGACTGCTTTTAAAAAACAGGTTATGACAAATGCAGGTAAAGTAATTAATGGACCCAATGATCCAAGAGCAATGTCACTACAATCTGGTGGAAGAAATCCGTATATTGATGCTAATCAAAACAATTTTGATCCAAGAGCTATGTCACTTCAAGGTTTCAATCCTTATTTGAACGATCCAAGAACAAGATCTATGACAAATCAATCACCACAGCCTTTTCAACCAAGGACAAATTCATTAACAAACCAACCACAACAGACGCAGAATTACCCAAGAGCATATTCATTAACAACTAACCCATACCAGAATAGGCCGCATCCTCATCACCCATCGAATGCTGCTAGACCTCATATGAACCCAGGACTACATCCACCACTTTCAAATCATCAATTCCCACCGAATGCAGCAGGATCAAGCCCAACAATTAGTTCTCAACAGGGACCAGCTCCTCAAGGATATAAAAACTCAGCATCTTCTATTCCATTGGGTGTCAATTCTCAAACTCATCAAAACCCGCATGGCTCTTCAAGTAGAACCTCTTTACATAATGATCCCAGTTTCAATGGACCAGCTCCACCTGTATTGAGAAATTCACACAATTCAAATTCATTTAGTGGATATAATCCTTCAACACCAACTATTGAAGAAGCTCCTTCATTCCCAGAGAAACCAAACTTGAACTCAAATACAACAGAAAGGTCAAATGAAAGCCTAACAAAATCACAATCAGATGATTATAACAGTAAAGAGGGCTCTCACCACTATTTGGCTGATAACACATTGAATAATAATGATCATTTTGACAGTTCAGGTGTTACATTTTCAGACGTCTCTGGTACACAGGATAAATCATTCAATCCAAAAGGGGAGTCAACACCATCTCCATTCGATGAAGAGAAACAAAAAGGCTCATTAGATTCTGTTAATTCTGAAAATGATTCCCCCTCTAAACTTCCTAGAACCAAAGGCCTACCACATTTAAGCTTATTGAAAATGAGAGATGAAGATCCAGAGGAAGACCACACTAAAGAAGACGAAACCAGCATAACAAAAAATCGTGCTTTGAATACAGTTGAAGAAAATGATTACTCATCAAATAACTCAAGGTCTAAAACTCCACCATTAAACTCAGGTGCTTTACAAAATAAAAGTCCACAAAGATTACCATTTGGCACACCAAATAGACGATCAAATATGCAAAGCAAACAAGTATCACCTTCTCCATTGAAAAAGCAAAGCAGCTTCAACACACATAGAAAATACCCGCTAACCAATGTCTCTATATCTTCAATGAGTGAATACTCAACTTTTAGTGGTGTTTCGGATTCAGAAACAAATGATTTTGAAAATAAGAAGAAAATCTACCAATTGGCTCAGAATTCAGGAACAACAAATGACGTTTTTGTTACTGCTTCCCAGTTCTCATTAATGGACAACAATAATTTGTCTAATAAAAAAAGAATATCTAGTGCTTATGGTAATGATGATTTCCCAGACACTATCACGGAAGGTGATTCAATTGCTTCAGAAACACCAAAGTTAGACTCATCGGATCAAGAAAAATTCAGTACTGACCAAGGTAATAGAGGATCAGCTGTACCAACTGTTAGTGACTCTCATACAATCCGAAATTCAATCTCTACTGAAACTGGATCAATTAAGTCATCAAAAAGTAATAGCGGCTCACTGAAAGGTTCATTCAAATCACCAAGCTTCTTGAAAAATTGGTCTAAGAAAAGAAATGAAAAGAAGAAAAATAATTCATTTGAAACGGTCACAAAACCAGTGGAGATAAAAACAAATGGTAAAAGACAATCATACTCTGACAGTGTTGATGAATCAGTAAAGAAAGAAGAATTTCACAATAATTCAAATATTGGCGTTTCTAAAGGGCTAAATATTATGGGTGGTGATGAACATCAAAAGAATCACAAATATCCAAAAGAGGACTTTGATAGATTCAACACAAATAAAAACCTAGACGATGAAAAGATTTCTGATAATTTTGGGTTCAACGACGATACATCTAATGTTAATGAAATTTCTGTCCGTAATCCATCACAAAATAATATTGTTAGTCACCCAACATCGGTTTCAGGAACATATAACTCTAGTTTCACCAATAATACCATTGACACAGATTTCGAAAATTATAGTGATGGTAGTGAACTCAATGGAAAATCTTCAGCTTCTGCTCCAGCTACATTAAAGAAGTTGAGTGATCCAGTTAAAGTTGAAGATGGAACAAGAAAGCTTAAGGGTTCTATTGGTCCAAACATGGTTGATCACGACATGGTTAACACTAACGTTAAAAGGTTGAATTTGACCATTGAACAATTAGGAATCATGGAAGATAAAAGTGCATTGGTACGTGAATTGGAGCTGGTTTCCAAGGAGCTAGGTGATTCTATCAGAAGGGAAATTAAATTGGAGGATCAATTGAAGGGCAAAGACATCAATTCTAGTCCAAACTTGAATTATGAACATCAATTGAGAGAGCAGGCATTATTGATCAGCACCCTTGAAAAACAATTGAACGAGGAAAGAACGAAAAGATACATCGCTGAAGAACATGTTTTATTATGGGAAAATGGACAAGAACCTTCGGCTTTAGAAATTAGCTATGAAAATGAAAGATTGCAATCTGAACTTTCAAATAAAACTGAAGTGATTAATAAACAACAAGCTGAACTTGATTCATTTTCATTTGAAGCCCCAAAAAATATTGATAAGTATGCCACTCTTGAGAAAGCCAATAAAGAATTTGAGAGTGTCACTATCCCAAAATTGAAGAATGAAATTGAAATTTTGAGTAATGATCGAAAAAAGTTGTCCATGATTATGGAAAAATTTAAATTGCTAAGAGTGGAAAATGCAGAGCTCGAAAGAAAATTAGAAGAAGGTGATCAATTAAAAGAATCACAATCTAAGAAACTTGAAGACGAGTTGGCGGAAATGAAGAACAAATTTCAAAATAGAATTAATAGGGCAAGTGTCACTTCTTCAGAATCTAAACGTCAAAGTCTTTCAACACCAATTAGCTCAAGAATGAAAAAGACTTTTATGAGCGAACTGGGATCTTCAAATAGCTCTGTGGATGTTTTGAAGCCACCTTCACCAATGAATGGCAAAAGAATCAATTCTTTCTCTTTAATTAATGTTACTTCACCTAATGAAAAATGAAATCATGAAACCAAACCTTATTTATGGACATATAAATTATTAAATACTGTACAATATATTATACAATACATATACATAGTAATACAACAGACTCAGATTGTACAATTTATATATTCTTAATACGCGACACATTGGTGGAACAAAAATCAAAATTCGCGAATATCTTGCCAATTTTTAACGTGCCAGTGTTGATTTCCTGATACTATTTAAAAATATTAAAAATACCACTTTCTATATCGAAACTAGCGCCAGAGATCTAATCTAACAGAATAAACCAGAATCATCAAAATGAGTGGTTTCAATAGAAAAAGAAGATTTGGTAAGTACTTTAAATGGGCTATAGCTATTCAATGACACAGCGCTAACTTTTTACATCAAGGTAATGATGATTATCAACAACCCTATCAAAAGAGATTTCGTTTGCCGCCAATAGTTGAATTGTCAAAAACCTTATGTGGTGACATTAATACACTTGGTGAATCTTCAAAGAAGTACGTCGAAGATGTTGAGTTCATGACTACGCCAATAATTGGTAATTTCGAAACCGAGAAGACTCTTCGTGATGCTGTTTTAAGCACATTATTCGGTGTTGTTACAGAACAACCACAAAAAGTTCTTCATATTTCAGGTCTTGTTCAAGTTGTCAGCTCAAAGAGTCCAGCTATTGGTAAGATAGTTGCTGAATTCTTTCATCAAAAGGCTCAAGAAGTTATTGAGGTAGCATTAAATAGAGATATCATTCCTGAGTCATTTGAAACTGGTCCTTGGAATAAGCTCAAATTGATCTTAAGATTTCTTTCAACCCTTACATCAATTCTCAGAGATTCAAGTTTGATCAGTATATATCTTCAATTCTTAAACTTTGCCATCGATTTACAAAATTCATCACCAGATAAAAGAAATGCATTGGCTGAAGCTATCTTCTACAATACATTGATTAATGTTCCTTATTTAGTTTCATATGGTCAGCCTTCTGAAGAATTGAAGAAGGGTATTAACGAGATATTAACTACAGCTGAAGGCTTTAAAATTGTGAAACAAAATATTTCAATCACCAAACCTTTTGTTGTCAAAGATACCGATGCTCCTTACGAAGCAAAGAGTATTGTTGAATTGATTTTACCAGCAGTAAAAGAGTTTTTGTCAGAAGATTTCACAAAAGTTCATAAAGTGTTTCCAGAGTTAGGTCCTTCTTTACAGCATTTGATTGTTGAAATTGAAAAAGTTGGCTTGCCTCAATTTTCCATTCAATCAGTTGAATCTTACGCCGATATAAGTGGACTAGATACAGGAATCGGCAGTGTTGATGGTATGTGGAGAACACAAAGACTTACATTCGAGGTTTATTTACCTGTATATGGCTTTGACACTGTTCCAAAAAGCACAGATTTTATTGGTTTACTATTCGATGACATTGTCATTGATATAGTTGAAGCGCTAGAGTTCAACAGAAAGGAAGTTGCCAGACAAATAATCACATTAGATTTATTTTTTGCAAATGGCGTGTTTGCACCACCAGCTAGCAGTGTTGATAATTTGAAAGAAATTCATCAAAATAATCAAGAGTCTGAACACAAGTCATCAACTTGGAAAACTGAAGATGTTGCTATTAAAAATGTTTTGTCGTTAATATTCAAGCTTCCTGATGTATCACAACCATTTGCTTACTTTTACACCACATTGGTTGAAGCGTGTACAAATGCAGCATCTGCAATTGCACCAGTTCTTGGTAGAGCGATCCGTTTCTTTTACTCGAACATTCATATTACTGATTTTGAGTTGAGGTTCAGATATCTTGATTGGTTAGCTGTTCAATTGAGTAATTTTAACTTTACTTGGAAATGGCGTGAATGGGAAGTTGATTCAGCTAAGAATTCTAAAAGCAAATACCACCCAAGAATTGTCTTCATTAAAAATATCATTGCTAAGGAACTTAGATTAGCCACAAGTGAAAGAATCCAACAGACTCTTACAGAAGAATTTCACCAATATTTGAATACTTCGTTATTCGAAAGTTCTGAAATTAAAGATTATTATGTTTCATTGTTTGGTGAAGTTAACCTTAAGGATGTAAACTTGAATTTTGATGAAGAGCAAAACAAATTATTTTTCTTGAGTGACAATGTGTCATTGAAAGAAGATACCGAGAAGTTAATCGAAATTTTACATAGGGAAGCTACAAATGAAGAATACACCAGCCTCATCAAATCAATCAAAGAAAAAATTAAGGATTATAAATCACCAGATGCTTTATTGATAACATTTGTCTTTCAAGTCATTGCTTTTGTGGGTAACAGATCAATTTCACATGCAGGTAAATACGTGGGTAATACTTTCAATTTCTTGAGAACTTTGTTGGGTAAAGAATCTTCTGTATCAAAAGAGAAAGGTTCTAGCTCTAGTGAAGGTGAAATTATCGATTCAAAAAACTCAAGCGGTGATGCTGAAGAAGAAGAAGGTAGATTGGTTGAGGTGGAGTCGCCAAATGTTGTTGCTCAGAGAGAGTTATGGGCTGTTGATGCTATAATCAAGTATTGGAACTCAGCTCCTGAAAATGGTTATTTGGTTTTAGATGTTTTGGAATCTTATGATGTTATATCATCTGAATCTTTGATCAGATATTCATTGAACGATGACAATAAATACAATTTGGGATTGGTGAATGTTTCAGCTACAGAATCAATCTTTAGACTATTGTCCAGTGCTGCAATCTCTGGAAATTCATCAAATTTGTTGAAAGTTATTTATGGTGAATTGACCTCAATATTAGAAGTCACAACTTTCCGAATTGAACAGCCTGGTGAAATCGAAGTTCCTGATGTCAATGATGAAGTTAATGAAAAAGCTGAGCTCATCTGGAAATATCATACAACTCTTGGATTTTTGAAAGCTATCATCAGAAAATATTCTGGAGAGTTTTTACAAGTTCTTCCTGAAATAAATAACTTGTTAGATGCAAAAATTACACATGAGCCTACTAAATCAGCTATCAAGAGTTTTATCGAAGAGCTGAAATACCTTTAAACTAAGAGATTTTTTTTTTCGGGCCTTCCAAAATTTCAAAATCACTAAATATCTATTTTTATACTTCTATGTATATTGCATTGTATCTTGACTGTGTTTGTATTTTGCTTTTATAATTCAAGAGTATTAAGTTTATTATGAACACTAATTATATTGTATATTTAATAGGCTCGCAAATCAGCTAAATGTTTAATATGTAATACAGCTGCAACAACTACCTACACGTTCAATAAATATTAGTAATATGTATAGCTGAAATACATTTATAAATGTATAATCATGTTGAAATGTTATTATAAGCTTGCTAAATATTGTCATGTATAACTGTCGTGAAATTTTGACATATAATATTATAGTTGGTAGTACTAAAACGTATTAAAGGATCCCCCTAAACGTCCAAAGATTGATATTGATTTGATGATGTTCATGAATTAATTTAGTTATTTGTATATATATAAAACTGTTGGATATGGTGCTGACAATTATATCAATTTTGAATCATGTTATAATACGTATGATGTCTCACAGAGAATGGCGGGCGTTTCTACCAACTTTGTGTCTTTCTTGTTCAAAAATTGTTTTAATTTTATTGTTTTGATAATATGTTTGATACATTCCATAAAATCCAAGGGTAAAGCAAGCACTTAATGCTACCATATACTTTGTAAATCTAAATATCCCACCCCTGCTTGAACTAGCTGCAAATGATTTGTTCATATTAAATATTGATCTTTGGAATGATTTAATCGTTGTTTGAGAAACCATTTTACCTTTATACCTGTTATTGACTAAAGCGAATTTATAATTAAAATGAATAGCCATTAACTGCTTTCTTAATGTGGCAGCCGAAGGCTTTTATATATTGTTATCTACCATAACAAATTACACCAAGTACTATGTTAAGACGTCCAAGTTTTGTAGTTATTCGTAACAAGTAATGTAATTATGAGCCCACAATTGGAACCCAAAAATCACGCTATATACTGAATCCTGATTACAGATTCGGTGATTGGTAAATGCGATTAATTAAGAAATGGAAGCATTTCTCCACAATATGTTTGAGCTTTGCAGGAATGACATGATAAAATCTTTATGGTGTGATAAGAAGTATGATCTAATTTGGTGAAGTAACGTGTTTTTGGTTAAGAGACGTTTTTCCGCCCGCAAAAAAAAATATCGATCGGTATAATGAATTATACTTCCATAATATTCAATAAATTTTTATTACGGCCGATAATCTGAAGATATCAGGTCATTGAATCAAAATGTAAGTTAAATATAATTGCTACTGTATGGTTTTTGAATGTTGAATGTGCAGTTTATCAGCCTGATGAAATTCAAGGGTCTAATTTTGGGAATGGGTTAATTATTACTCATTGAATCTTAATAGTTGAAGAATTGGAAGTACAATTTAACTGGCTCTTCACAGGTAGCAGATTCAAACAAAAAAAAATATTCATTTGAGACTATATAGCTCAATAATTAGCGTTCAAGTCATTGGAATCAACAGAGAAAAAAAAAGTTACGTTTGGTATGTCTGATTGTTGATGCTCTCTCTATTGAATGCAACAAACAATATAAAATTTCTGATTGTTGGAGATAATATCACATCATACAAAAATCCCATTCAGTTTGAAATGGATAGATAGACTAACTAAATCATTTCAACAGAAAGCTTTTCAAAGTCTTTAAATTTGGATCAATACCTTTTTAGTTTATCGGCTTTATATGATCTGGTATACTTTTTGGATATTTATTAAGGTCTTGTATTACATGATCACAAATAAAACATAAATATCTTTAAGCTCAGATATAAATCAATGGATTGGGTCTTATCTCAATTCGGTTCTTCTAATGGAGTTTGATACTTTTGTAAGATTCAAAGTTATCAAATCTAAAGGCGTAAGAATACATATGTAATGTTTTAATTTTCCTTTCAAAACATTAAATTATAATAAAATTTTTTCATTAAATGTGTAGCATGTATGAGATTTAATAGAATATGTACACCGAATGGATTACTCATCTTCAGGAACTAAAACATTTTTTTCTTCAAGCATTTGAACTAACTCACCAGATTGAGCCATTGAAGAGATAATATCACAACCACCGATGAATTCGTTATCGACATAAAGTTGTGGTATAGTTGGCCATTCACTGAATTCTTTAATACCATTACGTAGTTCATTGTCTTCTAGAACGTTATAAGCGGCAAACTTTTCAGGATCAACACCTGTTTGACCTAATATATTAATTGTAGCTCTTGAAAACCCACATTGAGGGAATTCTGGGGTACCTTTCATAAATAAAACAACTGGAGCTGAGGAAACAGCCTTTTCAATAGCCTCTTTTGTCTCAGTAGATAATAATCTAACAAATGAATATTTTGTGTTTAATTTGAACAATGGTGAGCGAATCTAAATGTGGGAAGTGTTAGTATCTGAAATAAAATATTGAAAAGAATTCTGACTCATATAACAATGCTGAAACATGTATCCAAAGGTAACATACTTGACTCACTGGACGTAAAAACGAGCTTCTGAACATTTTTGATTATGATTAATGGTGTGAATTATGATGTTTGAACATTACAATAGGTCCTTCAAAGAATCTTATTAATTGAAATCAAGTCAATTTTCATTGGGAAGCTCCGTATCGGCCACTCTATATAATTCGCGATAGTCATCTGAATCATATTGGTTACACAAATTACAAAGACTTTATTATATCATACTTATAAAAATGATCTTTTCTTTGAACATCCTAAAGAATTTTATCAGTAATAATCAGCTCAATAAGTGTCTTTAGATGCTATCATCAGCTATATGTCACAATCTAGTCGATGTATTATATATCGCTTTAATTACCAATACATATGTAGTAATTTGTATATAATATGGCAATTTTCCTAATTCTAGTACTAAAAGTGGAACTTCACCACGTTTCCATTGGATATGAGCGAATAGTTCAAAGTGTTTTAAAAATCAAGAGTTTATATACGTTCTCTATATAAGAATATATTTGCAACTTGCAAGTAGCTGGTTCCTACTCTGGGCTCAGATTTCTTTGGTAAATTTGTGACTGGCATACTGGCATCCATTAATTAATTACTAATTTGCGCCATTTTCAAAGTCGGTTCAACTCATAAAGTGCCGTTATTTCTGTATAGAGTAATTGCGGTTTTGCCACTGGTGTCGATCTGTACAACAAATAGCGCTAGAGGATAGCATCGACGAGGAATTATACCTGATCCCACATTCGCAAGCGCAAAATTAGAGAATATTTAGAAATGCAATTACCCCTTGAAGTAATATATAGGCATCACTCTCGCGAATGTCGCATTTTTTTTTTGAATACAAAGAAGATGATTTTTCCCTCTAACGCTCTTCTCAAAATTTATTTGCCTCAATTTAATTGGAATTTTAGACAGACTCCATCAAAAATTATTAACAATCAACTTCAATTAGAAAGCTAAAGATTGAAAAGAGTGCTTCTGTGCTTTGTCAATTTAAAAATTGTTCTGGTTTTCCCAAAATATTCAGGTTTAACCTAGCTCGGAATTATACTTGATAGTTCAGCCTTCTATTGGTCAAAGCATTCCAAAGACTCATTTTATTTGATCTGGAAAGACATAGTTAAAAGAGAGGGTCGTTAACTAGGCTCTTATATACTGAATATACTCTTTGTTGCTGAAACTCATTAAAGTCGGTTACACGATTAAATTCCAATAGTTCAAAAAGATTTTGGTGATTTAAGCGCTAAAGTTTGAGAAGATGCCTGATCAACACGAACCAACCGTTCAAAACCTTGAAAGAAATCCATCCAAAACCCAAACACAGGCTAAGCCAGCGGCTTCAATTTTGAATAAAACTTCAGGCTCACCAGTAAAAGCAAGTATTGCTAATGAGAATCAAATGAAGAGATCAAATAATGTGAATGTTAATACTTCAGCTGCAACAAACACTACAAATCCAATCAACCAACCAGAAACTACTGCACCAACTCGTCCAGCTGTGAATCCCACACAGATACCCAACACAGGGGCAAGTTCTTCTGTGAAATATGGTAGTGTTTCATTCACGGTACCTGATCAAACTGAAAAATCACATCGTGGTTCAATAAGCGCAAGGCCTTCTGCAATTCACATAAATACACTGGGACAAGCACCAACAATGGTCCAACCTCAAGGGCTTATGACACCACAACAGCCTTCAGATACTGGTTCAAAGATAAAATCAACAAGTACAGTTATAAGTCCACAAACTGGATCATCATCCACAACTACAACAGACCCAAAATTATCAAACCCAGCTAATGTACAAAGACAGTATTCCATATCTAATACCATTGCTTCGAGAAATCCAAGTATTTCAAGTACATACAGTGGCTCAGCAAACTCATCAAGACAAAATTCAAATACAGGTGAATTTATTCAATTTACAGCAAACAATTTCCCATCATATCATCAGTATCCACAAGAAAATGTTCCAGCTAATGGATTAAAATCACCCGAATTGATTAACAGAAAGAATAGTACATCACCAACTTCCTTGGATCAACACCGAGTTCCCTCTCCAGCTGATAGTCAAAAACTTGATGATCCTCAACAATCACAACCAATTGCTATTCCCAAGAAAATTAAAGAAAAACCAACTAAAGCCGTCATTGGAACTCCAACAACTACGGTACCATTTTATGAATTTTTTCAAAAGCAAGATGATAATAAAATACACATATTGATTGGTGCAACTGGTTCTGTTGCTACAATAAAAGTTCCATTGATTATTGACAAGATTTGTAAATTATTTGGATCATCAAAAGTTTCGATTCAATTGGTTGTTACAAAAGCTGCAGAACATTTCTTAAAAGGTTTGAAAATAAACTCAGATGTTAAAATCTGGAGAGATGATGAAGAATGGTTTGGTTATAAAAAAATGGGAGATCCAGTTTTACATACAGAATTAAGAAGATGGGCTGATATAATGTTAATTAGTCCTTTAAGTGCAAATACTTTAGCAAAAATTTCGAATGGTATTTGTGATAATTTATTGACTGCTATCATTAGAAGCTGGAACCCTGCTTCACCAATATTAGTTGCACCGGCAATGAATACATTCATGTACACACATCCAGTCACAAGCAAACACCTCACCTCTTTACAAGAAGATTGTCCTTGGATTGAAATTTTGAAACCAGTTGAAAAGGTTTTAGTCTGTGGTGATATTGGTATGGGTGGTATGAGAGAATGGAGTGATATTGTGGAAATATTGGCTAAAAAATTGAAAGAAATCCAGAAGGCAAGGGAACTTGAAAGTCGTTTAGCAGAAGGCACATCAAATGGCAAAGATGACGATAATAAAGGAAAAGGTAGTGATACCAATGAAGATGAAGATGGAGACGATGATGACGATGATGATGACGATGATGACAATGATGACAATGATGATGACGATGATGACGATGATGATGATGAAGATGATGAGGATGATGATGATGAAGATGAAGACGATGATGAAGATGATTATGGTGACAATAACGCAGTCATTGATGATCAACAAAATAATCACAATTCAAATCATAATAGCATTCAGCGTACTGATGTGAAAAATCCACCCCTAGAGTCTCTAAAATTGTCGACATGAAGTTATTTTTGATCAAACATTATTCATTGCACATCATTTATTTTGGTGGCTTCTTCATTATTTTCAAGGTCCTTCGGTTCTGTTTTACATACGCTATTTTATCTGATTATCCATTATTGCATTTCATGACCTAATATATTCTTATCGTTCTCTACAAAAAGTTTTTGTTGTTTTTTTTTTATGTTGATGTAATCGTATAGTCACAATAATTATTAATACTACTCAATGCATTTAACTTTGGTTTTCTTTAGTGTGTTACTAAAGTAAGCTTTTAAAGTACAATTTGAATAATTTTTCAAAACGTAGATGGAAAATAAAGGACAATTCGATACGTTTGGAAGTATTGCATATGGAAGACACGTATAACGTCTACGATGTATAATTTGTTATAAGTCTTAAATTAACATATTATTTGATAATCTCATATAAACATTGCAGTCATTAATATTGTACCTATCTTTCAATTAAATATATTATAATTCAGTAATTTAGGTATTGGAACTCAGATCTGTCTAATTAAAACCAACCATCATAATCTTCCTTTTGAATAAAGCTTTTTACATCATTGATTAATCCTACCCAGTGTTTCAGAATTTCTGTTTCTTTGTTGATGTTTGAAGAAGTTGATGATTCATTGTACAGTTCCAGATATTTTAAATGTTCAGAAACAAAACTAAAATTTATATGATTATTCAATTCTTCAGCTTTGAAAGGTTTCAATAAACTCAAGTAATTATTCAAACTTATCAAATCATTCAATGGTTTAGATAGTCTTCCAATCAAATCTTTGTTAAATTGTAATGAATTAATTAAAATCTTTTGAATATTTAGTGCTTTAATAGATTGTCTAAAAGCTAATGGTAAGAATGGAGATACTAATTGATTATTATCAATTGAATTACTGTAATTTTTAATGGATTTTAGTAAATTGGACTGTAATTCCAATTGTTTTTTCACAATCCTTAGACATTTGAGTTGAAAATCATATATGAGTTCTTCATCTAGTCTTGGTTGTCCAATAATATTTTGACAAACTTCATCTAAAAATCCAACAAGTTCGAATTTTGCAATTATCAGATCTAAGAAATTTACAGATATTTGATCATGATGTGTAAC
The DNA here is from genome assembly GCF_000313485.1 of Hansenula ciferrii. NCBI lineage: Eukaryota > Fungi > Ascomycota > Saccharomycetes > Phaffomycetales > Wickerhamomycetaceae > Hansenula > Hansenula ciferrii. Next base: position 5,928 of record NW_011887477.1, on the reverse strand, counting down.
TGGGGATTCTTCAATAATGTTTGAAAAATAATTATACTTAGTTTTCAAATCACTTAAAAATGTTGATGAATAAGTTAATTCTGCAAATTTTCTTGATGAACTAATCTTTGTCAATATCAATCCAAATTTCATATTTCTTTTAGCCATTTCAAAATCTAAACCATTAACAGAAGCTGAATCATTGAACGAAGGGAATAAAATATCAACAATTGAAGGATCATAATCAATTGAGATTAATTTTGGGATACCAAATGATAATGATTGTAAGGTATCAACAATATCCAAAGATACATATAACCTTTTCAGTATTGAATTGTAATCATCATAATTATCTGCTGTTACTTGATGACTTTTGTCCCAAAATAATCTGAAAATTTTCAATTTATTGAATACAGCAACGCTTGAGCTAATATAAATATCAGATTCAAAACCTAGTAATGCAATGGAATAAGATAGCAACACAATTGAAGAAGTGAATAATATGACAATATTTTGTGAATATAGATTGAATTTGGATTGTAATTGTGGGAAAACTCTAATTAAGTTTGTAAAATTAGTTGCAATAATTTGTAAAGGATTTAAAGAAGTTGTTTGATCTGAATTCACCTGTTGCATTGAAATTATAGAAGGAGATCTAGCACCTCTTGAAGCTGAAATTATTAAGCCATCTAATGATGAATAAAATGAATGAACAATCAAATTATTTATTTCTTGTATTTCTTGATTCTTGGATGAAGGGATAGCTAATAGATTCCCTAATGATTGTTTGTTCAATGGTAAGATTGGGAAGGAAGGATGTATTAATTGGTAATAAATTTCCACCATTTGATGTTGTTGTTGTTGAGCCAAAGCAACATTACTATTTTGTAAAATCATATTCTTATTGAAACCTTGGTTTAAACTATGTAATGATGAAATTGACATTGCAGGACTTGTAGGTTGGGGAGGGACATTAAATGAATTTGAACGACTTCTATTAGCTCTTGAAGCATCAATTGATGCTCTTGGTGAATAATTTGATACTCTATCATCTTCTGAATCAGAAATAACAGAAGATTCATAATTCACACTTGGTCTTGCCCCAAATAAGAAATTACTATTTGATGTATTTGGATTTATACCAGATCCAGGGATAGAATTTGATGAAAATCTTGAAGATCTTGAATCACTAAATGATGAAGAAACAGAATCAACAGAGCCTCTTCTATCAAATGGACCTTGACTATATGGAACTTTCCAAAACAACCCTTGTGGGATTGGTCCATTATTAGTAGCCTGTTGCTGTTGCTGCTGCTGCTGAGAAATGGATAATGATTGTGAGTTTAAAGGTTGATCACCACCCCCTTGACTAAATGTACTTCCACGTCTTGGTGACGTTGGTTGTGATATTGAGTTTGAAACATCTAATGAATTGTTACCATTGGAAGAGCTCCTTGGAGCTGATGAATTGTTACTATTCCCATAAGACTTCAAAGGAACATTATTCGTGAGAGAAATTAAAGGTGGTAATGTAATTGGTGAAGATGAATTTGGTCTTAATTGTGGATTTGTTTGTTGAGGAACTTGTTGTAAAGCAGGATGATTACTCATGCTGCTTGATCTTCTTGAAGTACTTGATTTTGAACGTTCTCTTGTTGATTCACCATCTGGCTTTGTATAACCTTTTGTTGGGCCTCTTTTCAATGGGACTCTATCAAATGAGCAAGTGGAGTTATTCTTAAGACAAGTGGTACAAGGCTTCATTACTGAATTTGAAGTTGAACTAAAAGTGGCATCACATCTGATTTTTTTTCTTCGACAATCATCACAAGCTCTTGATACTTTTGATCTTTTCCTTTGATGATGTATTTGGTTATTATTTGATGAATCTTGAGCTTCTGTATTATTGGAATTCACACCACCATTACCAACAACTTGTTGTTCAGCGGTTAAATCAACAGACTTTCTCACAGTTGGGACAGTAGTTGATGAGGTATCTGATGAAGTGGAGGTTGATTTTTGTTTTTCAAGCTCAGGTTCTTCTCTTGTTGTTTTCGGATCAATATTCCTATTGTTATTTGTGATTGGTGGTGAAGTTGTTGTTATTTTGGGTATTTCATTGATCTGAGACGTATCACTTGACTTGTCTCTAGAATCAGTCTTAGCCAGTTGGTCATTCTGACCCAGCATATGAGCAATAGATGACATTGTTTGAATACAGATATTAACCAGCAACTTTTCCGTCCCAATTGAATATTAATATAACTATTGAAATATAGGAGACTCTATTGTTGATAGCAAATTTGAAATTGAAAATATAAGTAGTGCAATACTTGAAATAATAGACAGAACACGATGTATGATACTTCAGATTAGTTCAATGTGTGATGAATCCAGTATTTGATCCCACTCAAGTTTGATAAGTTTCCAAAAGGGTTCTAATGTTGTAGTTTTATTATAAATTGTGGGTTTCAAAGTATCAACAGCGTTTTTTTCCTTTAGTTTTCAGGAAAAGTGTTGATGGGAAAAATTGGAATTTGCAGCCTACAAAGTCCTGGTACGCACCACGCACCCCCAGCTTTTGTCCTTTGCGGAGGGCAGCAACGAGTTTCTCCGGGAAGGCTTTTTAATTGGACAAACTCAAATTTCTTCCACTGGAATTTTAATTTCCCTTTAAATTTCCCATTAAATTTCCCATTGTCTTCAATCAGTCGTCAGTAAAGATTTAAGCTGTGGGAAAGTCAAAACTTAAAAGTCAAAAGTCTGTTGGAACTTCTATACTCAGTTGAAGGCTAATATATTATGCTGATTCTGCATTATCAAGTACTGCGTGACATGCTCTATAAGGCTTTAGCCTCTAGGCAATGGTCCACAATAGGCATATCCATGCTGCAATATAAACGCTAATTAACTCACTAAAAATTAGATCATCTCTCTTTACTTACCAGTGGCTCACCAATCTTGTAATTCTTCTTGTTAGCTTGGATTAATTCCTACAAAACTGACTCACGTTCCACCGGAAGAATTATCGCAATCGCAGTTCAAGTACGGGGTTACATTAGTTTATTTGTTTTTGCCGGATGATTCAGGGGTTATGCAAATCCGGAGATGAAAGCAGGTAGTATTTACTTACATTAACGTCGTAGTAGACTACAATTTATACCATTCTTTATAAATACGCCTCTCTATTCGTGTCATTCGTAAATATATAATAACTAAAAACTAAATGTGCCTGTGATCTTTGTATACTCATTGACCTTATTTTTTATCCTTCTTTAAAAATTTCTTATAAGCTAATTTAGATAAATTTGATGAACTTGTGTTTGTTGATTGTGTTTTACCACTTAAATTTAAATTAGATGAAGATCCATGTCTTGATAAAATATTATTCAAAGATGAACTTCTAAATGCGGAAGGTCTTTGAGGTGGTATTTGTGAACTTGAACTTGACCCTGATCCTGATCCTGTACCTGTCCCTGTTACTGTTGTAGATATTGTTCCAACTCCTAATCCAGTTGGTGTTGTAGATGTTGAAGTATTGATTTTAGATCTTGAACTTGTTGATAATGATGTTGATGAACTTTGTGATCTTAAATCATTTGTTTTAGGTAGTTCTATATTACCAACAGGTGATTGTCTCTTTGGAGTTTGGACTCTTGTACTTGGTAATGAACTAGTTCTACTATGTGATGCACTTGAAATTGTACCAACACTTTTACTAGTTAATCCACCAAATTTTGGTAATGAATTATGTTCTGGTCCTTTAACAGTACCAAATATTTTATCATTTTCTTCATCATCTGAATTTTCATAATTTGGTGCAAAATCTAAAGTTTCTTCGACATCATCATCTGCATCAATTGCATCTTGATATGATGGTAAATCTGATATATGTGTGAATTTTAATGCTTCTAAACTTCTTGACAGTTCATCATCAATATTATGACCATATGAATTATGAATACTAGCTTCTAATAAAGGTGAAACTGCAGCTGATGCACCTCCACTCAAACTATTACCACTTGATAAATTATTTGATGGTCTTGTTGGAATTCCAAAATATCCTTCACCTCCTCCTTCTTCCAATTGTGATTGATTTTGTAATATTGGCAGTGGAGAAACAGCTCCAGGTGTTGGACTTGGTGATAATCCACCACCTGCTCCATAATTTGGTGATGTACCACCAGATCCATAATTTATTGGTGATAAATTACCTGGAGATAATAAATTTGGTGAAACAGCACCTGAATTTGCTCCACTAACATCAGTACTTGAATCTCCATATAATTGATCATAAATATGAGCTTCATACACAGGGGGTGCAAAATCTTGACCTTTTTGTTTATTTGTATTTTGATTATGTTTATTTTTTTCAAATAAAGGTTCTTCTTCTTTTCTAAAATGAATTTTACCATATTTATCTAAAACAATTGTACGACCAGTCATTTCTTCATCTGGTGAAATATAAAAACTGATTGGTAAATTTGCTCTTAATTCACTCATATGACCATTTGGTTGAATAATATTAATTTGAATTTTTAATTTATGTCTAACTTTAATTAAATCTTCTTTTAAATCACAATCTTGTGTAACTTTTTTCAAATTTGATGGTAAATCAATAGATGATTCAATAGCTAATTTATCTGTTAATTCATGATTTTCCATTTGTGTCATTGTTAAATCCATAATTTGTTGTTGATCATCATAAACATCACCGTTAATCCCCTTGAATGAATAATATTGAACAATTTGAGCTTTAATTGGTCCTAATTTCATAGCTTTTATAAAAGGAACCAATAATATATTTAATGGAGTTTTCCCACCAATGGGGACAGCTCTTGCAGGTATACTAACTTCATATTGTAATTTCCCAGGCCAAGTTTTACCAATTTGCATGGTTTCTGAAAGTTGTAAATTATCACTTGATAAAGTTCTAAATATTCTAAAATATTTATATTTATTTATTGGTGATTTAAATGCACCTTTATCAATTGAAGCTTCAAATTTATATAGAACAGAACCTGCAACCAGACCTTCCACAGTTTCAGGGATATCACCCGGAAGAACACATTTGAAAGGTAAATCATAATTCCCACCTGGTAAATTAAATGAAGCACCATTTGGTGTTGTAACATTTTCAAAAGGTGTACCAGAAACACCATTAATTGGCAGAGTTAAAGCAGTAGGAGCATTTGCTCTATTTAATTTCTTTGGGGTTGTTTTTTTAGTATGTGAAGATGATGATAATGCAGAAATACCATGACGTTGACTTGATGATCTATTATCATTTGGGTTTGTAACTTTATCTGAAGCACTAACTGTAACAACACCTTCAGAATTTACCAATAAATTATCCCATGTAACTTCAAAAACAACAGCATCTTGTTTAACAGGACTTGATATTGTAGACCTTTGATGAGCCATAACTTCTAAGAAATCTAATTTATATCTTCCAATTAATTTTAAACCAATTTTTTTAACAGTAAGACTTTCAGGTAATGAAAATACCAAATGACCATTCAACATAACAGATGGTGATTCATATTGTGAACCTTTAACAAGCACCAGATTTTTATAAGTACTCTTGACCCTAAGTCATATAGGATGTTAGTATTGATTAATTTTTGGTTTATTCAAATGTATGGTGGAATATTATTGTTGAGATCTCAATATTTAAAGTATCAATTTCCCATCAACACACAAAGATAAACTCCACCAATTCCACGATATACTCACCTGATATCAAAGAACGTAGGTCCGTTGCTTGTATGTGACTTGGACGACTTGCCAATCCCAAACATTTTATCTTCTATAGCCAATTCTATAATGCAATCCTTCTTTCGACGTTCAACAACACTTGAATCTGAATTTCAAAGTTCCAGAAGCCTTCAATTTACGTGCCTTTTTTTTTTTTTTTTAAGTTTTTATTTGTTGCGCAGTATTTCCAAA
>NW_011887476.1:0-46502 GCF_000313485.1 Hansenula ciferrii | reverse complement strand
TTCCTTATCCCAGCCAATAAGCTTTTTTAATTACCTTTTTTTCATAAACTCAAAACTTAACATTTTGGAATCTCAAAATTACAACATTAGAACAAAGAAGACAATACAATGAATGATTGAAATACAAAGCTAGGTGATTTAGATGATAAAAAAAGCAGAACCCTATTTCTAAAGCTACTACATATAGTGCTTTATTCATATATTCGCAAAAGCTTGTGAAATTTACCTTTTCAATATTAGTGATTACCGACACAAACAAATTTGACTTTGAAACTTTCAGAATTTACAACAAGCCAAGAACTTGTACACGACAAAAGCTACATGATTTATCTATATAAATTCGACATGTTTAGTTACATACGTTATACACATTAATTTTTATTTCTAAAGTTATAATTTTTTGATATCCATAAGGAAAGCACCAGGTAAAATTGAACCAACAAAGTTTCTTAATGAAACATCAATCCATCTCTTTGAACCTCTAACATATAATACTGATAACATTGGATATGTAACACCTTCACCATTTTCATCAGAATCTTGTAAAATTGATGGTGGTAAAGTGGTATTTGGATAAACTTGATAACAACGGACACCAATAAAGAATAAAAAAGTAACAGATTTATTCAAAGTAGTAAAGAATGATTCCCATGAATTAGATTCAGCAATAGCTAAAACGCTAGTTAAAACTTGAGAATTACCAGTTGCACCAGACAATAAATCTCTTAATTCACATGGATGATAACCTAAAACTCTTGCAGTAACAGCATAATAAGCCAATTGAATAACACACAAATTATTTATTTGATTTTGATTTGAAAATGGATTTGATTAATAATGATGTTCATTAAAAAAACGTATTATTACTTCCATAAGATGAATAACCAGTAGCTAGAACATCTTCAAGCAAAACCTATATATAATCATTCAGAATTAATTCTATGAATATAAGTATTCTTTTGAATTTCAATCATCAACTAGGTGTAGATTATCAAATAGATTGAAAAATTCAATATCTTTATCCTCAAACGACATTGTTGGCTCTCGAAAAATCAGCTTTTAGCTGTGGTACTGATATACAATAGCGACAGATCCATTGTTTTTATATGCACATTGTGAATTTCATGAACTTCATCATTACGAATAGACTGGCTTGCTTATAAAAGGGATAAGTCCATTTAAACCCGCTTCCTTTACCTAGAGGAAAAAGCAATACTGGAATGAAGTAACGTCAAGATGAAAACACAACGAGATGATGGACACATAATCCCTTATCAGTGATCACATACCGACAATCGAACAATACAATGTAACATCGTTTTAAGTTATATCCGCAAGTTATGTTCTCAAATGAACTTCTAAGTGGTCGCTGGTTAATGAAGTATAACACGTTTATTTGAAAAACAAATTACAATCGCGCATTAAAAAAAATAATCGATAATAATAAAATCAAGATTCAAGAGTGTTTTTTGAAGCAGGTACCACATAACTGCATTGACACCATATGTGACGCTTGAATGCTTCACTTCTATGAAAGCTATTTCTGCTTCATCCCATGGAGTCAGCTGTGTGAAAAAGTTATATGTGATCAATTTTGAACATCACCAACTTCGACGTCGTGTGTGTCATTGATCCACGTTTTCAACAACAATGCAATAACAAAATGAATTACAAAACGTTTATTAGGTACTGTATCATGATTTACCGTTGAATCACATTATTAACCAAAAAAAGCTAATCCCATTTTCTGCTAAAATTATATTGTACAACTATATAAACACATGATTTGTACTGATATATTGAAAAATGATGAATGTTGAATCATATTAATTAACATACAACGTTATTATATAACATGTCAAAGGAAATTGATATAAATACAAAAGCTGAGAGCATCGAAAATGTCTCAAGTTTTGATCATGCTTTAGAGCTGGAACAGCATCAAGAGAAGAAACCAAGCTTTTGGGTCAAGTTTGCAGGTATTCTTAGTTGCTCTGCTGGTTTTTGGAGTGATGGATATCACCAAGTATGTTTAATTTCAACTTTATTATTACTGGTAATCTATTACTAACTTTATATAGGGGGTAATGACTATGGCAAATGCTGTCTTTGCTAAAACATTTCATAACTATTCAACAAATTACAAGACCATGGTCTCTAATTCTTTGTTAGTTGCAAATATATTCGGTCAAATTTTTTTTGGGTTTTTAACAGATAGATTGGGTAGAAGGCAAACCTTTATTTACACTACAGGATTTATTATCATTGGTGTAATTATCTGTGCATGTGCTAGAGGTTCAAGCGAAAATCAAATATTCTGGATGCTTATTATAGGTAGAGGTATTTCTGGTTTTGGAATTGGTGGTGAATATCCTGTTGCTGCGTCCTCTGGTATTGAGACTGTCAATGAAACATTAAGCGCAAAGAAAAGAATAGTTCCTTTTATCTTATCAACAAATTTATTCATTGCTTTTGGTGTCCCATTTGCTACTATCATATTTTTAATTGTTCACGAAATTTGGGGCTCAAATCATCTTAACGGTATTTGGAGAACTTGTTTTGCTATCGGTGCATTTATTCCAATTTCAGTTTTTTATTTCAGATGGAAATTGATCCATTCTAAAGCATATCAGACCAATGCAATCAAAAAAAATGTGCCATATTTATTAGTTGCGAAGAAGTATTGGAAACCTTTCATATGTACTTCAGGTATGTGGTTTATTATGGATATGATTTTATATCCAAATAATATTCTCAGTACATCTATTTTACAAGTTGCAATCCCGGGTGCGTCCTTGAAAAAAACTGGAGAATGGCAATTATTTCTTTCATCTTTTGCAGTTTTTGGTACATTTTTAAGTTGTCTAGCATTACAATTCTTCACAAGAAGACAAGTTATCATTATCGGCTTCATAGGATATGCTATAATTAGTTTTGTTGTTGGTGGTGCATTCAAAAAGTTTACTGAAATTCCAGCATTACTCATTATTTTTTACGCCATATTAAACATGTTGATCAATTTTGGCCCAGCAAGTTTACAATCAGCAGTCAGTACTGAATCATTTCCTTCTGCAATTAGGGGAACATTATATGGTATCTCTGCTGCAATTGGAAAAGCCGGAGCTGCAATTGGTACTGAAATATTCACACCTTTACAGGTTTCAAAGGGTAAAAGTTCAACATTTTATTTAAGTGGGGCATTGAGTATTCTAGGTGCAATAGTTGTTTACCTAGGTGTTCCTGATCATGGTGATAGAAAGTTGGACTTTTTAGATGAAGACTTTAATGAATATTTAAAAGAAAACGGATGGGATGGTGAAATAGGAGAGAAGAGACATCAAAATAAGGTTAATTCTAGTTAATAAATATGATTCACTTTTATAAGAACCAGTTAATTAAAACGAGTTATCTCACTATTTTAATGTTATCTTTCCAAACATACCAGCTAGCTATTGTAATCTTGCGATATATATATATATATATTAAACTACGATAGTATTACTGGGATGCACCAATAAGATTTTTGATCAAATTTCCATATGTTGTTCAATTACGTGTGTAATTTCACTCAAAACAAACTTGATTCTCTATGATTTAACTTTAGTTGAAGCTTTTGAAAGGCTAATCAACTACAATGGAAGTTCTTTGTAGATATTTATATTAGATACGTTATACCTTTTGTGAAAAGCATTGTACAACATCAACAACTGCGTTGGTCAGTTGTAACAACTCTTTCTCTTTAATAATGTACGGTGGCATAATATAAACTAACCTATTGAAAGGACGAATCCAAACATTGTGTTTAGTCACAAATAGTTTTTGAAACCATCCCATATCAACTGGTAAATTCAATTCCACTACACCTACCGCTCCTAATATTCTTATATCCTTTACAATTGAGCAATTCTCAAGTCTCATCAATTCAGTTCCGAGTATGCTTTCAATAAATTTACATTGTTTCTTCCATTCTCCAGTTTCAATCAACTCCAGTGATTTGATTGCAACGGCGCATGCTAAAGGATTACCCATAAACGTAGGACCATGCATCATACTTCCACCTGTTTTGGGGTCATTACCAATCATTTCTGCAACAAATCTTTGACAAGTCAATGCTGCGAGTGTCATATAACCACCAGTTAAAGCTTTACCAACCAACAATATATCTGGCACTATATCACTATGTTCATATGCAAACAATTTACCTGTACGGCCAAAACCAGTAGCAATCTCATCTAAAATCAAAAGAATACCATATTCATCACATAACTGTCTAACTCTTTTTAAATACATTGGGTGATACATTCTCATTCCACCTGCTCCTTGTAATATCGGTTCTATTATAACAGCAGCTATATTTTTATGGTTACTGATGAGTTTCTGTTCAAAATCCACAACATCTTTAGGGTCCCATTCTTCATTAAACTTACACTGTGGTGTTCGTGCAAAAATATGTTTATCTGACATATAACCTGAATATAAAGTATGCATCGAATTTATAGGGTCACACACCGACATTGCACCAAAAGTATCACCATGATACCCATTGCTTATAGTCAAGAATCTATCTTTTTGAGGCTGACCATTTGCATGACAATATTGGATAGCCATTTTGAGGGAAACTTCAACAGAAACTGAACCTGAATCTGCTAAAAAGCAACAATCCAATTTATCATCAACAAGTTTTAATAATTTTTCAACTAGTTTTATGGCAGGATCATGTGTTAATCCACCAAACATAACATGTGACATCTTACCTATTTGTTCCAAAGCAGCCTTGTTCAGTTCTGAATTTGAGTAACCATGAATTGCACACCACCAAGATGACATACCATCAACACATTTTTCACCAGAACTCAAGTTTATGTGAACCCCATCTGCAGAATCAACATGGTGACAAGTCAATGGTTTAGTCAACGAAGTATATGGATGCCAAATGTGTTTACGATCAAACTCAAGTTTATCTTCTATCGAACTCATTGTATTTTTCAATCAATTAAGACTTCGAAGTTTTGATATATACCTAGATCTGAAAACAATCAACTTGAATGAAGAAACTTAGATGATCAATTGATTTTATATCCGTGAAGAGTCAATACTAGGTGATTATTCAAAATGCGGGCAGCAGTAGTCATATTTATGATGGATGACTTTGTCAAAGTGTAAATCAACTGATTGTTGGGTTCCGTTGTGTACAGGTACACCTTGTTGATGCCAATTATATCTTCTATGTGATGACTCGGACTTGAGTCAAAACATGACTCAAATACTCAAATACGCACTTACGTACGTAATCACTATGAGATTTCAAAATGTTGAACCTTTTGTATATAAAATACATCATCATATCATCATTTCATTATACACAATTGTATATAAGTCTAAATCTAGTGTAAAATGGATGAAATGCCTAAAAGAATATTCATTACAGGTACTGATACTGATGTTGGTAAAACCTTTATATCTGCTTTACTAGTTAAGAAATGGAAAATGGCTTACTGGAAACCTTTCCAAACTGGCTTAAACTGTGATCCTGGTGACACTAAAACAGTCACAGGCTTAATAGGGGCGGAATTGAAGACTTCAAGTCCAGCTGTGGAACTTCAATTACCTTTAAGTCCTTGGAGAGCTACTGTTTTGGAATCAAAATCATTGATTGATCTCAATACAATCAACATCCCAAATGAAATACAAGATCTTCCATTGATTATCGAAGGTGCTGGTGGTGTCCAAGTACCAATTAATGACAAACAAATTACAACTGATTTAATAAAACAATTTGATGTTCCTGTGATTGTTGTTGCTCGATCTGAATTGGGCACTTTAAACCATACTTTATTAACAATTGAACATTTACAAAATAGAAAAGTGAAGGTTTTGGGAGTTATTCTTAATGGTGATATCAACAATGATAATGCCGATACATTGAAAGCTTATGGTGTCAACATCATTTGCCAAATACCAAAGTCAAAAAGTTTACAAGAAGTTGAACATTTAGTTCCTAATTTAAAAGATGTATATATATATAACTGATTAATTGAAATGATTTATATAATTTAATTAACATCTGAGACTTGACAAACATCTGAGTAATTTGATTTTCTTACAAATCCTGGTTTAAGTTTAGCTCTGGCATCTTGTAACTCAAGCATACCAGAAAATGGTTCACTCATACTGAGACCTAATAATTTCAATTCTTCGGTGTCAAATTGTTTAAAATAATCGATTGGTGTTGTTAGATAAATGTTTTCTTTTTGTCTTGAAGTTGCAGCACACATAAATAGAATTAATAAAGTTCTAAATTCATCATTAGTTATGTTCTTACCGGCACCATGAAACACAGACCCTAACATGAAAAATCCATCACCTTCATCCACCTCAATAGTCATACATTCTTCCTCTTTAGGCTTCCTCAAATGATCCCATAAATGTGATCCTGGTATAAATCTTGTACCTCCATTTTGCTTTGTGACTTGACTCAAAGCAACAGAAACGCCTAATTGTGTATCAGACCCATATCTATATAAATCTTGATGTTCAATTATATTATGCTCTGAATGATCATCTCTATGTAATGCTTGATAGCTTGCTCCTGGGCCAACTCTAAATGCAATGGAGCTTGAGACTATAGCTGGTGAGGATCCAATATTCAAATTATTACCAATCCAAAATGCATTTTTTTTAGCTAAAAATTTCTCACTTAATTGAACATGTAATGGATTTTTTAAAACTTCGTGAACAACAGCTGGTGATTTAGAAACAGAAGCAGTCACCCTTATTGTTTCCTTTGGATACAATCTTGGATCATTTTTTTTAGAGTCAAATATTGGATCAAGTTCTGATTTAATTTTATCCAATTGAACATTGTTCATGAAATCTTTAACAATAACCACACCATATTTCTCCAAGATTTCACTTGTATTATCAACAGTGGCATCATTATAATTTACTGAAATATCCTTCAATGTGATCTTTGGAGTTTCAGTTTGTCTCACTGGTGGCTCAATTATGGATGCTTTTTTGGTTTCAGCTAGACTAGGGGTATTTGAAACCAATTCATCTTCAATAGGTTTTGAAAGCTCAGATAGTTCTATTCTATGTAATGTCCTTGTTGTTGAGTTCCCTAAATATTCATTGGTATCTATAACAGTCATTTCACAACTCAATTTGTATTCTTGATCTAATTGATGTCAAAATAATTTAAATATTATTAAATTTTATAACACGCATGATTAGCTGGAAACCACTGCCTTTAAATACATTTTGCACAGTCATAAGTCATAATCAGTTATTGCACCTCGTAATTGACACGACCTGGATCATACTCCATGATTATTTCCAAACCTTTCTGTTGAACCTCCTACTGTTTTTGCATGCCAATCATTTACACCAACGTCTGTGATTGTTGAGTAACTGTTGAATCATATTGAAATAATTTAATTTCCAGATGACTCAAAATAATTTCCGAATTGGAAATTTGTATTCGCGAATTACACTTAAAGGTTAATTTGGAAAATTATTAAAAGTGTATGGAGTTGCAACTTTGACACTGTGACAGTTTAATCTGAATAAGGCAGTGACTCGTGAGTCTAAGAGATCCAATCAAAATGACCACATTTATACATGTTGGATTTTCTGTCTGACTCAATTTGAGTCAACTTTTGTTGGGGGCTCTTGATTCAATAGTCAAGAAACATCGTTCCATACTTGTGGGAATTTAGATATAAAAAGTGTATTGATGCACAAATTTTACGTTCAAACACTTCAAAAAAGTATTAGAATTGTCAAAACAAAATCCAAAGAAAAATGACTATTGACTTAGAATTTGACCGTGATCACATTTGGCACCAATATTCATCATTAACCTCGCCAATTCCAACTTATCCAATTGTTAAAACATCAGGTGCCCATATAACTTTAGAAGATGGAACAGATTTGATTGATGGTATGAGTTCATGGTGGTGTCAAATACATGGTGGATGTAATGAAGAATTAAATCAAGCAATTTATGATCAAGTTCCTAAATTCACACATTTCATGTTTGCTGGTATATCTCACGAGCCAGCTGTTCAACTAAGTAAGAAATTAATATCAATGACTGCGGAACCTTTAGATAGTGTCTTTTATGCTGAATCAGGTTCAGTTGCGGTTGAAGTTGGTTTGAAATTAGCACACCTTTATTGGGCTGGTAAAAGAGAAAAAAATGAAACAAAGTTTCCAAAAGATAGATTCTTAACAGTCAATTATGGTTATCACGGTGATACATTTGGTGCAATGTCAGTTTGTGATCCAATAAACTCCATGCATAGAAATTATAGTGGCTATTTGACAAATAATTTTTTCGTCGATGCTCCAAAGACAAGATTCAATGAAGAATGGGATCCAAAAGATTTTGAACCTTTGAAAAAGCAATTAATTTCAAATCATGAAAGAATCGCGGCCGTTATTTTGGAACCAATAGTTCAAGGAGCAGGTGGTATGAGAATTTATCATCCTGAATATTTGAGACAATTGCGTAAATTATGTGATGAATATAATGTTTTAGTAATATTAGATGAAATTGCTACAGGTTTTGGTCGAACAGGTAAGTTATTTGCCCATGAACATTCACAGATTATCCCTGATATTTTATTATGTGGGAAAGGTTTAACGGGTGGCTATCTACCTTTGAGTGCTGTATTAATGACAAGAGATGTATCTTCGTTCGTTTGTGAAAGTCCTGGTAAAAGATTCTTCCATGGCCCAACGTATATGGCAAACGCTTTGGCTTGCGCAGTTGGTAATAAATCACTCGAGATATTACAACGGGGACACTGGATCAATCAAGTCAATAATATTGAGAAGATTTTCAACTTAGAACTTTTCGACAAGATTAAATCTTCAAACCTCATGGATTCAACTGTTGATGATATTCGTGGAATTGGTGCATTAGCAGTTATTCAATTGAAAACCCCATATGAAACGGAGTATCTACAAAAAAAATTTGTTGAATCTGGTGCATGGGTACGTCCATTTGGAAAATTGATTTATTTAATGCCACCATTCATTATTGAAGAAGCAGATTTGATCAGGTTATGTGAAGCAACTATTAACGTATTGAAGCAACTTGAGTGAGTCGAAAATCAAAGATATTTTGGTGTAATTAAATTCAAAGAGCAGTTATATTGTATAGCTTGCTGAAATATAATTGAATTTTGTATATTTATAGATCGTGGTATCTTCGACAATAGAAATGGCACACTTATATTTAATTAACTTTTATATTCAAACAATATTTAATTTTTGACATACGTTAATATTAATATTAATTAAACGTAATATCTAGGTATATATAATATGTTAATTTGGCTAGTCAGATATATTATATCTCTTAAATATTAACTAACAGCTCTCAATATTAATATTCGAGACGTACGTACTAATATATATAATTAGATATGTTATATAAAATTAATATATATACCTATATAATATAACTATATATCTATAGCATGATCATTCATTATCAATGCCGTCTGTCCACGACTAGTCTCTTGTACTGCACTATCTCTAGTCTTGTTTAAAATCTCAACATCCCGAGTTTGGCGTGGCGCCTGGTGCATCATGGATCATGGATCATGGATTATATGGGATTAAATTCAAGAACACGGTCGGGTATACTCGGGAATCACACGGGTGCAGCCTATATTATTAATGGCTCATATTTAGAGCCTCACTTTAAATATCCCAAAACAAGTTATAATGTAGGCGATTTCATTCAAGTTTTTTATACATAAATCTAGATCAGAACTTTGGCCTATATATACATATACAATCTTTCAAGTGATGTAAAATCATGTTCAACTTTGTATCTATTAGCTTTATTGCCCAGCAGCTCTGTAATTACTACTTAGTACTTACCCTTTTTTTTCTCACCATAACATGGTTCTGAGCTGGGTCCTGCATTGAGACTCTAGAGAAGCTGCGAACGTAGATCTAACTGCAATATCAGCTTGTTTGACAACCGTGACGCACATCAACAAACAACCAGAGCAGTTCTAAACCCCAGTTAAACAAAGCTAATCCATGTCGATGTCTGTCTGATGTCTACCTTGAGCAGCGTCTTCGTCTTTCTTCACACTAAAACCGTAGTTATATTTTCTTTTAAAAGTTCAAGTTACTACTTAGCATTCAACGGTACGAGGTGCAAGCTTCAGCAAGTTTATATGAACAAAAAGAACAGTACATGGATCCCCTGCTCCTTGGTTTTTTCTACCTCAGTTTTGCTTTAATTATTATGCAAAATTAAGTCCATGTGTAATACAAAATTTATAAGGCTCTTCATATAAACAAGGTTCAAGACTCAACTACAATTAATCAAAATCAATATCAAAGCACACTGAAATTTCCATTTTAACTGAACCTTTTTCGAGGTACCATATGATTTAACTCCTTCACTTATTAGCTGTGCGTCTGTATAACGAGTGTCGAGTATATAAGCTTATAACTTTTTTGTTAAAAATCACATCAATATATTGATGTACATATGGACGATGTCGCCTTCAACTTAAAAACTTTAGTATTTAATATTCTTCTCCTTCTCCAGCTAGTCGTCCTATTTTAGTGACATATACGACGCGTTTAAACTAAACATGAACCTCATAAACCTCATCATTCATGTACTCCCGTAAACTACCTGAAGATCTTTATGCGGTAAATATGATAAAGTATTTTGCAAGGATCTAAATTGCAAATATTTGAAAAACATTTAGTAAGATTATTTAAAAACAATACTTGTTTTTGTTTCTGAATAGTGTGCACTGTGTAAGTCTTGAGGTCTGATTCTTTTGAACATCACATATAAAAATGTGCAGATACATATAAATATAAGTAATGACCCCGTTCCTCATAAATATGAATATATTTCACACTTTTGGTACTCGTTAATTTTGATATTTGAAAGATACATTTTCAATAAATTTTGTTAGAGACTTAAAACATCTAGATAGAAAGGCCCTTTTATAACAATTCTGGGTACAACTTCTTAATTTTCACAAATTATAAATTTAATTAATACAAAGAATAAGACAACATCAACATCTGATAAAACTTTATTCAAAATGGTGGCTGGACCAAACAAAGATCTTGAAAACCTGGAACGTATGATGTACTGGAAGACCACTTTGAAAGCTTGGTCATGTTTCCTTGTTGGTGCTAAATTAAACGAAAAATTAGAAACAGATGATATTTTAAAAGGTATCCACAAATTATTCACGTTGAGGGTTCAGTTACGTTTGAATGTTTTCCAATATCCTAAAAAAAGGTTTGTTACCGAAGAGATAAATGGTTGGTCTGATGATTTTGTTGATTTTGTCGATTATCCAACTGATGATTTTGATATTATTGAAGCTTTTAAACAACAACATAATCAATATTTTGAATTGGGTGTTCAAAAGCCTTTATGGAAATTGGTTGTATTGAACCATCAATATTTAGTTATTCTTTGTGATCATACCTTATATGATGGGAACACTGCACTTTATATATGTGAGGATTTGATCACAATATTGAATGATCGTGATATCCCAGTTGATAGAATTCCAGATATTAAACCATATCATGATCTATTAAAACCAAAACTTGGACATACAATCAAAACTGTCATCCAAACTTTTGCACCAAAATGGGCTTATCCTTTAGTTAATCTGATTTATAGACCAAAAAGTGAATTTGAAACTGGTGCATATGATGATTGGGGAGTAACTCATAAAATTGAAAGAACAACAAATAAATTAAAGCACTTAATTACAATAACTAATGAAGAATTTTCCATAATTAAAAAATTAACAAAATCACATGGTGTAAATTTCACAGCATTTTGGGCATATATCAATGTTCTTGCAGTTGCACAATTGGGAAAGTCAGCTGTTGATTTATCAATTCCATTCAATATGAGAACCAATTTATTACCACCAGAATATTTAAGATGGTATGGTTTATTAGTTTCACATGTTACTTTAAATGTACATACCAAAGTTGATCATGATTCAATTGACTGGGATTTTGTTAGATTTTTAAATGGTAGTGTTGCACATAAATACCAAGTAAAACAATCACAAATGCTTGGAATGATTAAATATGTTAGTGCTCGTGGACTTATTGAATCAGCTTTAAAATCACCAAGAAAAGGTGGATTAGAAGTTTCAAACTTGGGATTGAGAGTCGATCCAGATGGTGAATCATGGAAAAAATATACCCCTGAAGAATTTTTCTTTTCTTTGCCAAATGATCTTTCAGGTTATAATGTTTCAAATGCTGTGATTTCAAGTAAAACTAAAACAAATATTATTTTAGACGGTGTTCCAGAATTTGCAAATGAATTTCCAACGTATGCAAATAACGTTGAAACAATTTTGAGAAATGCAATCAATGGGTATTATGAATAATTAATAACAAAGTTCCAAATATACGCTTCTTTAATTCATCAAAATATGCAACTTAAATTGGCTGGATCAAATAAGTTTACCTTTTTAGGAGTGATTACATGGTGGTTTGTCAGCTTATACTTGATAATAATTTTAATATAATAATTTTTCTTTTTAACGGTACAGTTGATAAGTCGTCAGTATATTATAGTAACTTTAATTTGTATCTTGATATATGAGTGTAGGTATTCAGCCAAATGAGCATTAACGTTTACTTCTAAAGCAGCATTTTGAATAAATTGTATAACATAATCTAGAATACATGCCATGTACCATTCAATAAAAAGCGAAAGCGTAAACTGATAATTTCATCTAGAAGAAATATTTTCAAAGCAAAAAGTTTAAAGTTGATAGGGACAAAAAAAAATAATTCATCTGGCATAATTTAATTGATCACAGATCAACTTAGAATAGCAAGACATGAACTTACATCAATACAAAGACTCTTTAATATCGATTAGCCACGGTTCATAAGTAACAGCTAGGAGCTATATGGGTAGAAAGCCGAGTCGTAATTTAAAATAAAGTTACTGACATACGTTCTTCGCTCAAACTTTAAAGATGAAGTATTGGTTCTACAATAAAAAAATGATTATGTTCTACAAAATTACACAATAATCGAATAAGGCCTAAAAGCTGAAGTATGCACTCCCAAGCTCCTACAAGAAAATATTTACGGCATGGTGTCACTGCCAGTGTGCCAGTGAATTCATTAACTCTAAAGGAACGTGAAATTTGGGCTTGACCTCGAAAAAATCAGACTATATTGTTACGTGAATAACTGTTGTTTATGCCAATATTTTTCTGAATGTTCGTTAAAGAATCATATATATATAACAAACCTATTTCCATATGTTGATCTTTGGTTTTATTCATTTTATATTCACCTAATAAATTGAGAAAAATATCAATATACTATAACAAAAATGGTCCATGGAGCAGATGAAGAACTATGGAAGCTTGAGGCAATGAATTATCATAAGAATAAATTAAAAGTGTGGTCATGCTTCACTGTGGGTTCCAAGCTGAATAACTCTGTGGAAAAAGACGTGTTGTTGAAATCTATCCATAAATTATATTGTCACAGAATGAAGCTACGTCTTAATATATTCCCAAATTCCAAAGGTAAGTTAATCACACGGGAGATTAATTGCTGGAGGGATGATTTTGTGGAGTTTTATCAATTTGATGAGTCGGTCTTTGAGCTAAGTGACTTTATAAATAATCAGCATAGACAAATATTTCCTTTTGGGGTTCAAAACCCACTTTGGAAACTGATTGTTATAAACCAAAGATGGCTGTTGTTTGTTGTGGATCACACATTATATGATGGAACCACTGTAACATTGATGAATGAGGAGCTGTTGTACATCTTGAATGATCAAGAGATTACTCCTGAGGTTAACCCAGATATAAAACAGTTCAATGCTCTTATCAGACCAGGCTGTCTTCATTTATTAAGTAAAGTATTGGAAACATTTTCTCCGGATTGGATACAACCATTTGTTAGATACCTGGTGAAACCTAAAACAAAGTATGAAGGCTCCAAAAAAGGTTGGGTCTTGAATAATGGGAAAACATTAACACATCAAACATATAAATATATTATAAGTTTGGATTCAAAGCAATTCCTCAAGTTAAAATCAATTTTAAAAACTAGAAATGTTCAATTTACCAGCTTTTGGGTTTATCTGAATATCCTTGCATTATCTCAATTGAAAAATGAAAACATCGATATTTCTGTTCCCTTTAATCTTCGATCGTTATTATTAGATGAATTCCAATCTTATTATGGTTTATTAATCTCACATATGCAAATGAACTGCAAAACTCAATCAAATTTGAAAACTATTGATTGGAGATATGTGAAATATATAAATTCACTTTTCACTAAACCAAAATTGATCAAATCTGCTGGAATTATCGGTATGCTGAAATATGTTTGCTCGAAGGATCTTGTTCTATCATGTATACCACAACCTAGAAAAGGTGTTTTAGAAGTTTCAAATTTAGGCTTAAGAATACCAAAAGTTACCGCGGTGAACCCAAAGTTTCTGATTGAAGAGTTCATATTCTCCCAACCAAATGATATCACAGGTTATTATATTTCAAATAGTATTATATCCACTAAAAATAAGACAAACATCACTTTGGATGGTGTTCCAGAATTCGGTCCTTATTTTAAAGATTTTGTTCAAATTTTGGAATCATTACTACATAATGCTTTAGATGGTCTTTATGATTAGCTGTGAATATTAATTCAATTCTAATTATTAAGAAAAAAGAATAATACAACACAAAAGTAATAGTTAACATGCAGCTGTTGGTTTTTTTTTGAATATACACTTTGTTTTTCTTTATTATATTTTATAGAAAAAAACTTTTTTTTAATATTTGCTTCGATTATTATTGTTGAATTACTTGAAGGTTATAATGTTTAATAATTTGTCTGGCTTCTCATTAACTCATAAGTAGTTTTTTAAATCTGGTTGTAATGACGTGGCTAATGGGAATTCAAATATTGAAATACCTCCATTTAGAAAATTCATCTCGTACTCTTTTGAGTTATTATTATATTTATGATGTGGAACGATCTGACCACCAATAACAAATACTTTTGAATTTGCTTGCGTTACAGTAGCACCAACATTCCCAAATGATGTAAGACTACCACTTGTACCTATCAGAGGTAGTATCCCATGGAAGTATTTGATCAAAGACCAAGTTTGAGTTTTCAAATTTAAAACAAAAAGTCTTTGATAATGATCATTTTTAACATTTTGGACATCATTTTGGTTTTTAATTGATGATAGAAGTGAGGAAATATCAGGTAAAGTATTTTCATTCGAATCCAATTCAATATCGTTGAAATCTGATGGCATCGCCCCGCCTATGATATAAATATATTTATCAATTAAAATGGCCCCATGGCCGGTTCTCTTGAATTGACACTGATATTTTGTTTTTAAGGGTTGAGCTTCATCGTCATAGTTATGAAAATATGTGGAGACATGTGACCAACTTTCGTCGTCAAAATCAAAAATCCATGTATCACCAAAAATTGATTCACCATCTGTACCACCATGAACAACTAATTTTAAATCTAAAGTTTCATTTCCATTCACATTTTTCTGTGTACTAGATATTGAACTTTCAGATAAAACAGATGCAGGAGATGATGGTCTTGCAATCCCAATCCTATTTGGATTATGCAACTTTTTAGTTTGATTTGGAGCTCTTTTTCCATGAACATAATTGGCATCATAAATTTCAGCACAATGAAATCCTCTTGCTGCAGGGATTAAATTATCATCCAATGGCCCCGGTATTGGAGTTGCTAATACATTATCACCAAAGATGATATAATCATGTTTTCCCCTGTAAGTTATGGACAATTCAACTTTCCATAAATCCCTTATTGGTTTGAATTTTGAAGGATTATTAGGATCCTGTCTAAATCCACCCATTATAAAAACTGTAGCAGCAATTCCTCCAGTTCCTGTTTCAATTTTTAAATGCTTTGAAAGATTAACTGAACAAGAAGAATGACCAAATCTTGGAACGGTTAATGGATATCTTGTAAACATATTTGGATGTGCAATCAATTCAAATTTTCTGAATTTCAAACAACGAACGTCCAAAACGTATCCACTGTTGTTTAGCCTCACATGTTTCTTTATGTAAATCTTCTTTGAATCAGCATCATAAGCCACTTGATTTATTAATTCAAATCCCCCATAATAAAATATGTGTCTGCTTGATATTTTACTAGCAGACATTGCAATCAAAGGTGGAGGAATATCGCCACTAGCTTTTGGTTTTGAAATTAAACTTGTCTCTGAGGAAACCGTATATAAACGTTCATTTGGAATTATACTTGGGTTGTTCAATAATTTAGAGTTTAGTGGTCTAGGTAAATTAACACCATCTACCACATAGTTTGATAAATCATCCAAAACGTTGTTGTCCTTGAATAAAGTAGTTGCACCACCTAGTATATATATTTGTCCATCTATTTCACAAGTTGTATGATAGATCAACGGTGGTAAAGGTGCTTTACCCATTACTTTGGGTAGATGTAAATAGTTTAAGAATTTTGATTCATCAAAAACATCAAAGGATTCACTGTTGAATTCGGAAGCTGGAATAGGCTCTCCTGATTTTAAAAGTTCTTGATTATACTGATCTCTTCCTTCAACTAAATTGGAATCTATCCATTTTGGACTTGTGAAAGGTGTCCAAATCTTATGATTTTTGATATATTTACCAGGGTAATCTTTCAAAAGTGATATTTTGTTATATTCATATGCACGAATTTCATTGGGATTTGAGCTTGAATCTTTAAAAAGGAGCTCATCTTCGTCTAAAACATCTGAATCGTCATCTGAAGCGTCTGATCCATATTCTTGACTAGCTTGATCACCATTAATAGCCCCATTGGAAAGTTTAAGTTCTTTGATTTGAGTTCTCAATATATTTAAATAATAATGTTTGAGCTTCCTCTCTGCTGATAGTTGGTGAAGATATTGATCATTTTCTTCACTTGAATGGTAAGTGATTGCTATGAGTGGGGCCGACATAATACTGAACAATCACGATACTTTGACTTTTGATGGGGGTATAAGTTTTCTCAAGCACGATATCGGACAGTTTTATTTGCTTCCCTATGTATAACTGGCCTGGTTACAATGAATCACTTATAATAATATCCAATGTTGTAATTCAAATTTGCCCCCTGTAATCTTGTTCTAAGTTGTCAACTATGAATATGTACTAGTTATAATTGTATTATAATTGAAAAGCAGCTGCCTGTGAAAATTTCACATTTCGCAGCAGAAAGAGACATCCCTTACATAAGCCGATGCCTAGCTGCTGAAAATTAATGTGGAGATGCATCGCGATTCGCAGCCAATACTATATTAAAGTACTCATATTACACATTACACAGTACACACAACTGGCAATTCTTTTGAGTCAAATCAACATGAATAATTGATGAAATATAATTAATAAATATGTGATAGATAATAAATAAGTAATAAATAAATAAATAAATAAGGAAAAATGAATGAGGGTATTATTGTCTATACCACATTCTGGTTGGTTTGGCAGCCAACATCTTTTTTTGTAATCTGAAAACACCATACATTAAAGCTTCAGCAGTTGGTGGGCATCCTGGAACGTAAACATCAACTGGAACGATACGATCGCATCCTCTAACAACAGAATAGGAATAATGATAATAACCACCTCCATTTGCACAAGATCCCATAGAGATAACCCATTTTGGCTCTGCCATTTGATCATAAACTTGTCTTAAAGCTGGTGCCATTTTATTTGTTAGTGTACCTGCAACAATCATAATATCTGACTGTCTTGGAGAAGCTCTAAAGATAATACCTAATCTATCTTGATCATATCTTGGAGTTGAGACATGCATCATTTCCACAGCGCAACATGCTAGACCAAATGTCACAGGCCAAAATGATGATTTTCTAGCCCAGTCAGCAACATTATCCAAAGTTGTTAATACATAATCCATAGAGTTTGCAGGTTTTGGAATGTTTGAATTTAAGGGGAAATCGGTGGCTAATTTAGAAGGAGTAACATCATTTTTTGTAACAACTGATCTAATAGGAATTCTAAATGGTAGCGTCCCGGTAGGTTTTGCAATATTAATGAGTTGATTTCTTATCATTTCCTTTCAATGAATAAAAAAAAGCACTGATATGATTTGCTTTGTGTTGTTTTGGTCTATAAAAATCTTTATTATTTGTGTATTTGATAAAATCTTTAAAGTGGTGAAGAATTTACGCGGGTCAATATTCGCGGTATCGCGCTCGCAAATAAATTATATTGGTACTATGTATAAAGTTTAAACCAATACTCAAGAATAATTGAATCAAGCTATAAGCTGTTTTTAAGTTTTAAATGCTCCAAATCCACTTTGTTTTGCATCATCACATCTAGCTTAAGAATTTGATGGGAATACATAATATGTTCACCAAGCTCATGGAACACATGATTTAATGTACAAGTCAGCGTTGAAAAAAACTACAATATTGTATGAATTTCATTTCAAAAATACCTCCATTATAATTGAGGTTATCTAATGTACAAATATGATCTCTAAATGTTCAAAATGTGTTCTGTAAATTTATTATAGTGCAATGTGAACCTTGTTTTTAGCCTTAGATGTTACGTTATCATTCTTTCAACACTGACATTGAGATTCTTCCTCTTGGTTATTATCAGTTGCTATATCAATAACTCAAATGCATCGTTAGTAAATTATCCTTTAAAAATTACTTTAAAATCACAAATGATATACTCACCTTCTGGTTGACTATTCTTAGATTCCTCAAATTCAGGTAAACTTTTGGCAACTTTCTTAAACATATTTTTAACATTATAACCAAGTTTAGTTGAAGTCTCTATGAAAATGGAACAGCTAAGTTCCTTTGCTTTTGCTTCACCATCTTCCAAGGACACTTGTCTTTTATCAGCAAGATCATTTTTGTTACCGACCAAACATAATACAACATTTTCACTTCTTTCAGCTTTAACATCTTCAATCCATTTATCAACTAATTCAAATGACTTTTTAGAAGTAATATCATAAACTATAACTGCAACGTGGGAGTCTCTTATGTATGAAGGTATTAATGATCTAAATCTTTCTTGTCCAGCTGTATCCCATAATTGTAATCTTACTGTTTTATCATCAAGATACATAGTTTTAGATAAAAAATCAATACCAATTGTGGCCTATTACATATGTTAGTTAAAATTAAAAAGAAAAAGAAACATCAGGGCCCTGATCTAGAGCGAACATACCGCATAGTTGTCATCAAATGTGTCATACATGAATCTAGTAATCAATGATGTTTTCCCAACTAAATTTGTTTGTCAGTTTTTGTTTTTGATCTGAAATGTCATCTCATCTTCTGCTTAGATTGCAGCAAAAAAAGATAGCAGAAAAAACACTTACCACCTTGTTCACCCAGGAACACTATCTTATATTTACTCAATGTGTTATTTGGTTTACTCATTGTTTTAGTGATATTGCGGCTCTTCTGGTGCAAGTCCCCTTTACACAAGTCAATTCAAATTGAGTACTTTGAACGAAATCAAAAGAGCCAAAAAAAATCAATGAATTTTCGCGCGATTCATAAATATAAATATTCGCAAAAATATTAAGCCTTATTAAACGTTATCGTTGAGCATACTACAAATTTAGTTCTAAAAAGTGAATAACTTAAACATTAAGAGGTTGAAAAATTAAAATAGCTCCCTAGTTTTGGTTTGCTCTTGGTGTGGCTGTTTCAGTATTGGTGTTTCGAGAATTTTCAGCTTCTTCGTTGGTGATTCTAGTGGATGCTGCCTCATCTTGATCATTAATCACATGTGGTTCCGAATTCTCAATCTCTTCAATAGGTTTTTCAATATCATTAGATCCAAAACTATTACCAACGCTACTCACCGCTAATAATGGTTTATTGAATTTTAATCCATTTCGATCATTTATTTCCCAAAATTTTTGAGCTGGTATAATTTTGAAAGATGTGATGGCCAATGACACAAATGAAATGAGAAATAAAACAAAATTAACTGCTGCAAATGCAATGGCGGCTTTTGATGATTTACATGAGTTTGAAATATAAGTATATCTGTACCATCCATAACCAACAGTGGCAGAACATTCATCAGGTCCATAGATGGCGGCAATTGCAATGAATGAAACAAACCAAAACACTGTTATTAACAACTCCAACAATAAATTAACACCTAAAATAAGAATATTTGGAGAAACTAACATAATCACAGTGAAAACAATCAAATAAATCAAAGTGAAAACCGCTGTGAATATTGTGAATCCCATAGATCCACTTGTTGCATACCTATTGAGTGAATCACCAGAAAGTGCTAAAACTAAAATTGTACTGATGAATTGAGAAACTCGAATAATGTACCCGAAAATTGTATTGGAAAGGATTCTTTGATAACTTTTTGGCTGATGAACAGATGAATGAACCTTTTCAGTTTCAATTTGTTCTGACATGATTTCGATGGCAATTAAATTTCATATGATATGGTTAAGACTCAAACTAATAAAAACTGAATATTCCATGGTTTAAATATTCTTCAATTGTTTAAAGCTAAATAAATCCAGTAACCATCTATAAAATAATTTTGCATTTGCAGCCTTTTGAAAGCAAAGTTTGTCTAATAGAATTGCAGTGTGTCATCAATTTCTATCAGCCGTTTAATCAACTACAAAAAGAAGCGAGTTAAGTGTTAAGTGGTTGTACGTTAATATTGACATGTAGCTAAACTTGGGTAGAGCGATTGATTTACTTCAAGTAACTATTTGTGTATAATAGTATAGTAAATTAACTCATAATAGCTCATAACTGTTGGGGGACCCTGTAAATTTGATTATTTTCTTGTGTGATTGTTTTGATTCTCAGCGCTTATGCATGATTCCCTTGAAAAAGATTAATATGGAGTTTAGATTCGAAATCTCTTAGATCACAATTCACGCTTCATAGTAGCGGATATAACCCAAAAAGAAAGCTCCATATGTCAACTAAAAACAACCATTTTGTTAAGCTCATATGATCTCTATTTAGCTCCAAATTGTTAGCTTCATTATAAGTGAGCTTTATAAGATCAATCTATATCAGAAATCTGCATAATTAAAGTCTGCATTTTAAATTGTACCACGATGGGATGACCAAAGTTAATAATAAGGTTAAAAAATATCTTGGTCTATTGAAGATGTCATTGATACACAATTGAAATAATGTTAACCAGCTTCAAAAGGGTATATACCTACTTATTGTATACATGTGTCAAAAAGTTTAGGGTATTGTAATTGCATTAAAAACATGCTAATTGGTCAGGTTATACTCAAATTATATAGCTGATATTTATATTGAAATACTGCTCAGTAGACCTCTGAACAAATGTGCAAATTTATAACAGCAATCTTATAAATAAAAAAGAATGAACGTGCCAACGTCTTTCAAACATTAATTAATTAATTTTCAAAATCTAAAAGATGTGGTATCAATTTAAAGTTTTCTCTAGGTTTCAGTCTAGTATTTGTATTGAAAAGCAACACTATTGCACCAGTTAAATAAAACACAAAATTGATTAAAGAGAAAGCAATGGATGCTTTTCCTGATCTGCATCCATCAACCCTATTATTTTTACCTTGTTTATGACATTCATATCTTGGATATTCAATGGTAATCAGAATGAATGATATTAACCATAGAATAGATAAAATTAAGTCAAAAATAATCACAAATCTTCTTAAAGTAATTAATCTTTTATTGGATTTATTAAAAAACCAAGTTATGTCATAAAGAATTAAAGACTGGTAAACAAAAGATATAGCACCTAAAGCTAAAACAAACGCCATCTTTCCATCTCTTCTGAAAAAATATGCAACAGACAATCCTGATAATGTAACAACTGATGCTGATGAGAAAAATTCAACCCATCTAATCATCCAAAGTATTCTATAATTGTGCATTATCCCAGATTTTACTGGGATTGATACTTCAATGTTATTATTCTTCAACTCAGTATTATTATGTTCCTTAGTCTGACTTTCACTCAAATCATGATGAGAAATGTCATTATTAATGGAAGTTGTATCTGACATATTTTCGTTATTTCAACTAGGTGATGCGAGATTTCGCTTTGAATTAGCACAATGTGATAGTGTATTATGAGGCTTGATCAATATAGGGATTATAGTTGAAAGTTACATCAAATTACGTACTCGTTATGCCTTTATATAATTGTCATATATTTATCGAAAATCATGAATTGACGCGTACTATGTTAATTTTTAAGCTTTAAAACAAGGGCGTACCTTAAATGTAGTTCCAGAATAAAGAAAAACACTTTCCATAATTATTATTATATTACCATGCAGTCTGCTTAATTTAAACATAGGGTTTTCGAAAAAAACGATTGGTATATTGATTCTATAATGGCCATTCATGTTTTTCAGCACCTCCTATAGTAGTCTTATTGTATTGTGACTAGGTGACAGGTGGGTCGTAAATTGTAATAACTGCACCCTGCATCCCTTTTGGCTTATCTACTAATTAGTTTCAATGTGTTTTAACTTTTGATGTTCTAGATTTACCCATGAATTTCAAAGTCCCGGAGAAGAAATTCTTGACAACAGCTACTAAACGGTAATTATGCATCAATAATTTGTACGAGTGCCCACTGCCTATGCGTCTATAAATTCGACTGTTTTTCAGTACTTATGAGTTATCAGTTATTACATTGACATAAAAAGGAACATTTCAAGAATATTATTATAGCAGGAGCAGGATATCGTCTGGTCTGGGGTATAATGTTTATTCTAGTTATTTCAAAGCCGGTGGTCCAAGCTTTCAACGTAATATTGCACTTCTGAACTAAACCAGGTCTGTTAAATTTCAAGCGATATTTATTCGATATATTAGAAGATATTATCCAAAACTACTGGTCTTTGAAAAGATCTGATGATTATTATGGTATCCGTTTCTTCCCATATTCTATCTACTGGTTTAGCGAAAGGTTTCGTACATGTTGAAGATTCAATCATATGACCATTGATTATAGAAGCTAGAAGGGCAGATTAAGTTTCAAACTCAATCGGTATTAAAATCGTCTGAAACATTCACTAGCACACATGGCACTGTATATGATAGAATATATTCATTACGAGATGAGTTTTATGATGACGTTATGATCATAAAGATACGTCAATAATGAATATTATGGTGATGAAATAGTTTGGTTAACAAGTTAAGCATTTAGCTAGTACTAGTAAATGCTCATAGATACGAAAGTATTGCAATATCATTGGTTATATTGGGTTTACATGACATGTTATGTCATGGTTTTGGTACTTGCGTCAATTAGTATAGATTGTCTTAGATTGTGAGTATTAGATTATGATCTAGGAAACTATGTAAAGGGAAGTGAATCCCAGGTAAATATGTATATATATAAGTTGTTTAATACATTATCTCCCATTTGTTTTACTACAAGTGTACCCATTACAATTATTATTGATAAGAACTTTGATTCAAGTAATTAAATTATCTGACAACAACCTTCAATCACTCAAATAGGTTCATGAACGGGAATTCTCGATCATTATATGACCAGTTAAACTTATTTTCGCTTCTTTCGCTTCTCGACCTCCTCAATATTAATATACATATTGATTACATAATCCAAAGATATAAAAATGCGTCTAAAACAGGAGCAAAATAGTAGACTTATATTAAAAAAAGAATTATTATAGTCAATGACCCTTTCTCTATCGCATAATGTCAATTATAAATGATTTAAATCACTATGAAAAATTAGAAATTTTCACTTCAGAAATAAAGTCAACCTTTAAAATTTTTTGTGCAGTTCAGAATTTTATAGTCCAAAAACACTAAAAATTTTAATTAGTTTAAATTCGAGCAAAAAAAGACATGGAGCGTAGTGCTAAAAGATACCGGTCAGCCACAGTGTATTAGCTGTCAATTCAGCTATTATATATATGATAGTATTGATGGTTATAGGTTCTGTGTAGAATTTGATTAGTAACTGATTACATAATGATAATATATATATTAATAATATAGGTTCTTTAATTGGTAATATCGAGCAATTTCCACACATTTTAGATATAGTGAAGTGAAGCCTTAAAATCAAGTATTATTACCTGTACCACTACAAAAGTCCAATATAACGAGATGTTGTCAAATATAGGGTTTTAACTTTTCACTTACTATGAGAAATATATTATACAAATTACATACTTAATAATTAGGCCTTATCATTTCGCAGATTTCGCCAAATTGCAAAGGTTACATGTACCCTGTTACCTGTTACTTCTGTTTCTGCAAATTTCGCAAAATACAACCAGCCGAAGAGTGTTTTATTCCGCATTTGTTGACCAGTTCCCCCAAAATTAGGTTAAAGCTGGGAGTTGGATGACATAATCCAGATACCTAATAGGGAAATACGTTGTAATTGACTTCCATTTTTAGCGATTTTCAGTTGCCGATTTCCATAAATTTTATTCATTTTTTATTGGCCTCGGATTGAGAGGAATTAGAAAAGGAAAAAACAAAGTGTGGTGAGTGGTGAGAAAAAAATACCAGCATTTTTATAAAAGTTTGAAGATATCGTTTCTTTGATTCACAACAACAACTACAACTTATTGTTCCTTATTAAATCATCAATACAATCTGTGAATAATGAAGTTTTCTGGTTTAGTCTTAGGTGCTATCGCTGTTGTTGGTTTTGCCAACGCTGCTGAAGAAGTTATTGCAGTCAATAAAGACATTACTGAATCCAGCACTCATAAATATGGTAGATTCGATAAAACTAAACAAGAATCAACACCAGAAGAAACCGGTACTCATAAATATGGAAGATTTGACAAAACTAAACAAGAATCAAAAACCACTGAAACTGGTACTCATAAATATGGTAGATTTGATAAAACTAAACAAGAATCAACACCAGAAGAAACTGGTACCCACAAATATGGAAGATTCGATAAGACCCAAAAAGAATCAACAACTGAAGAAACAGGTACTCATAAATATGGTAGATTTGATAAGACTGCAAAGGAATCTACTACCAAAGAAACAGGTACTCATAGTTACGGTAGATTCAACAAAACTCCACATTCATCTAATGTCAACAAAGCTGTTTCAGAAAATGGTGCTGCTACTGTCTATGGTGTTGGTATTGGTTCAGTTGTTCTTGCTGGTCTTTCTTTATTATTATAGATTAATAATTGAGAATTTGAAATCAATCAAACATCATCAAATTTCAACTATCATACATACACATCAATAATTTGTCATGAATTCTTATACATCACAATATCACAATATATACCACATCAACTTTAAGTTGTATAAAACTTTTTCCCCCTTACAAATTGTTCGTTTTTCAAAGTTTGTGTTTTTATAATTAATAAAGTTTTCTTTACAAACATGACATTATATGATATGTTTTATAGAAAGGAAAAAGATAATTTAAATAAAAATAATTCAACACTATTTCATTCAAATTAATCATCAAAAATGATTTGTTAATTCATAATATACTGGTTTACACAAGTTCTTGTAGATATCATTGTAAATTTATAATTCAACTAAATAAATCATCTTTTTCTAAATTTTTTTCTTTAAATTTAGATCCAATTCTGTCTAATAGACTACTTGATTTTGAGGGTGGTGAAGAAGTTGTATTGTCCGGATTACTATCATTCAAATCATCTCTCAATCCAATTCTGGAAGATAATGTTGCATTGTTGGAAATTTGATCACTTGATATCAAATCCACATCTTCAGTAGTACTCGGTATAGTATGTTCAGAATCAATATTTTCACTTTTAGGTGCCTTCTCCGGGAAAAGATCTGTGCCATCATCGTCATCGTCATCCACATTTGATCGTCTAAAACGAACAGGTTCTCTCTCACGATAATTATTCCCTTTTGACTTTCTCTTTTCTTTATCTAATTCATATTTTGGAGGATTATAAAGATAATATCTAGAGTATGCAGCAGCATTTTTTACCTTCTTATCACTCAAATTACTGATTCTAATAGTTAAATGTGTATCAGGTTTATCAGACTTGATTTTTTGAGCTTGTCTTTCTTCACTTGGTTGTAACTCAATTTCTCCATTAAGTGTTAAATTGTTTAGTGCATCTTTGGCTTCCTCATCAGATTCAAAAACAACATTTACTTCAGCCTTGTTAGTATATCTTCAAGCAAAAAAAAAAAGAGCCAGTGCAAAGAGAAATGATACTAACACGATACGTCATTGATCCATTCAATTTTGAAAGGTGCTTCAATGTATTCTTTGATATATTGTTTGATATCTGCTGTTGATAAATTATCAACACCATGTAACCATAATGAATTTGGCCTCAAAACACTTTCTGAGGAAGACTTTTAAGATATTAGTATCTTTCATTCGGGTGATTTCTATCTCATGAATATACATACATCGATTTCCATAGATTCCATATTTTAATTGTTGAATTTAGTTGATGAAATTAGGAGTTGTAGCGTTGTAGCTTATAAGTTGTTGTTGAAATTACTTGAGATTGAGAAGTTATTATTTTGGTTTTTTCGCATCTCGGATGTTTCTGTCAGACTTTTTTTTCTCTCGCTTTAACCACTGGGGGACCGATAGAATATGGAGATATACGTACCTTATTCGAGATTGAGTTAAATAACGTCTACGCTAAACAAAAATATAACAATAGAATAATAAAATAAATATGTGATAAATAAAATGCAAAATAAATAGTGTAAAATAGCTGAACATATTGTTGGACAAATTTTTCATTTGCCAAAGAATCTACCGTTATCAACACCTGAATTATGTTCCACAATACCCCAGATACGATCCATTTTGATACCACCAATATCATCAACAATATAGAATTTATCCTCTTTCAGTTTCCAATTATAGAGCCCAATTTTTGATTTAGTTAATCTGAGATCCTGAACTTTCATTAATCTATTATAAAATGACCTACCAGTCCATGAAATTTTTTCTGCCACTAAAGTTTCTTCATGAGTTAAATTTTTCAAAGTTTGTGGTTTAGTTGTATCGTATAATCTATAGATTCTATTAACATAATTCCTTGTATAAAAATTGATAAGTGGATTTGGTAATAATGTAGATGCCAAAACAATGTAAGCCATCTCATCCGTGAAGAATGAAGAATTGAACATTAAATGTGAGCTATAAACACCGAAAGCACCTATACCCAATGCTACTCTTTTAATAAGGGAGATTCTTGATCCTAAGGGTGAAATATAAATAGGGTCATATCCCAGTCTAAACTTTGGATCAATTGGTAAGGCTTTGATTGTATATGGTGATTTAATAAAGACTCGATCTTGCTTAGTGGAAGTGGAGTTTGGTTTGGTAGAACCAAGATCTGTCTCTGCTGTAGTGGTATTGAAAATGATTTTTGAGGTATGGAAGCCTCTAAGACACACACTTTTGAAGTTATTTGGGCATATCCTAAGCATATTTAGTCTTGAATAAGCAAAATAATAGATACAATTTGTTGTTAAAAAGCTTACAATTTTAAAGAAAGCCCTTTGATAAACCCACAAAAATATCTACTATACCCCCATAGAAGAAGTTGTCCTGGTTGCAAATTCGCGAAGGTTTTTATTTTGTTTACCCTGCACCATTAGCAGCCCAAAAGGGTAAATTACTGAAAGTGGCAAATTGTTGCTGGTTTCATCAAAACAAAACAGTGGAAAGAAAAAAAAAATATGTGATGGGATTCAATTCTTTCTTCCTTTTATAAACTTGATCTTTAAGTCACAAGATAAAGAATCACTCTTTTAGTTAGATATAAGAGCTCCTAATTCAATTAAAAAATAGAGAGATTAATCATTTCAAAAATGGACTCAGATTCAACAAATAAATATATTCCAGATCATCGTCGTACAAATTTCAAGAACAAAGGTAGATTCAACCCAGAGGAATTACGTCGTCGTCGTGAAAATCAAAGTGTTGAATTAAGAAAAGCTAAAAGAGATGAAACTTTAGCTAAAAGAAGAAACTTCAACATCAGTACTGAAGATTCAGATGATGAAGATGCTTCAAAAAAAGATGATGATTCTTCATTTTTAAATCAATTACAACAAGAATTACCAAGAATGATTGAACAAATTCAATCAAATGATTTCGATTCTCAATTAGCTTCAACTGTTAAATTCAGACAAATTTTATCAAGAGAACGTAACCCACCAATTGATTTGGTTATTCAATCAGGGGTTGTTCCAATTTTAGTCACCTTTATGGTTAATCAACCTGAAATGTTACAACTAGAATCCGCTTGGGCATTGACAAATATTGCTTCTGGTACTTCTGAACAAACAAAATATGTTGTTGAAGCTGGCGCTGTACCACATTTTGTTAGTTTGTTATATTCTTCCTCTTTAGAAGTTAAAGAACAAGCTATTTGGGCTTTAGGTAATGTTGCTGGTGATTCCGCTCAATATAGAGACTATGTTTTATCATGTAACGCAATGGAACCTGTCTTATCATTATTCAACACAACCAAAATGTCATTAATAAGAACCGCTACATGGACTTTATCAAACTTGTGTAGAGGTAAAAATCCTCAACCAGATTGGAATGTTGTCTCCCAAGCTCTACCAACTTTAGCAAAATTAATTTATTCAGTTGATGTTGAAACTTTAATTGATGCTTGTTGGGCTATTTCATATTTATCTGATGGGCCAGCTGAAGCTATCCAAGCTGTTGTTGATGCCAGAATTCCAAAAAGATTGGTTGAATTATTAGGTCATGAAACTACTTTGGTTCAAACTCCTGCGCTAAGAGCGGTCGGTAACATTGTTACAGGTAATGATTTACAAACTCAAATTGTTATTAATGCTGGAGTTTTACCTGCCTTATTACCATTATTATCTTCTCCAAAAGAGTCTATTAGAAAAGAAGCTTCTTGGACTATTTCAAATATTACTGCTGGTAATTCAGAACAAATCCAAGCTGTTATTGATTCAAACTTAATTCCACCATTAATTAGATTATTAGAAAATGCTGATTATAAAACTAAAAAGGAAGCTTGTTGGGCCATTTCAAATGCCTCATCAGGTGGTTTAACAAAACCTGATATTATCCGTTATTTAGTCAGCCAAGGTTGTATTAAACCATTATGTGATTTATTAGCCGTTGCTGATAACAAAATCATTGAAGTCACTTTAGATGCTTTAGAAAACATCTTAAAAATGGGTGAATTAGATAAGGATACTAGAGGTTTAGCTGAAAATGAAAATGCTATCTATATTGAAGAATGTGGTGGTATGGAAAAAATTTATGATTGTCAGAACAATGAAAACTCAAAAATTTATGAAAAAGCCTTCCAAATTGTTGATAAATACTTTGCTGCTGAAGATGAATTAGATGAAACTGGATTAGCTCCAGAGCAAGCTGGTGATGCTTTCACTTTCAATGCTGGTGAACAACAAAACTTCCAATTTTAAGATACCCCTTTGTTTGTGAAACCCTTTTCATTGAATTGTGATAGTTACCATTTCTCTTTGTCATTTCCCATATTACCAATTTCATATTTTATATTTCCCATTTTACATACTCTCTTGTTCATACTCTTGTCATTTCCCATTTCACGTCATTTTCACTATTTCATTTTTTAATTTTTTTATATCAATCATCTCCACTTTTTAATTTAATTTTATGATTTCTTATTTCTTTGAATGTCACATTTTACATTTTTTGGATCTTTTATTATAAGTTTCTCATTTCATCATTTTGATATACGATATGGAAACATTGCATTATCATCTATATATATTGATTGATCTCGGCGACATGTTGTTTCTATGATCAATAGCCGGTTTCATCACAATATATATTCTCTATTTTATACAGCTCAATTGTTATTTTGTTTGGGAAATTTGATTTTTTTTTTCTTAGCACCTTTTACCATCTCTTAGGCTTTAATAACTTGATAGATTTTCAAACTCTGATCACTTCAATTACATATTTATTTACAGGGTCGAAGATTGCAAACGTCAGTTGCATTATTCTTCTTGATTGATATATTCACTTTGTTTAATGAAATTTATGATCTTCTGATTCATATTAAGACAAAATTATACGTGCAGATCTATAATATTGTCAATCTAACATGAATTATAATACATATATATATATATATATATAAAGTATTAATTTGTAAATATATATACAACCTATAATTCGCAATATGGTGGACCAATAATTAACGGTATTAAATTTGATTAAGCTCATAATTTGTTGATCTTGACGCTTCTGGACTTACCATTTTTTTTGATTTTTATTCGTTGATTAGGCAACGCGTAGATAATTTCAAAAAACATCTGGTATAAACATTGAACAATTAATTAAATATCTCATAGCTGTAATGCTAAATTTCCTAGAACAGTGAAGGAAACAATATTGTTTAATCCGTGAGGACGATATTATAGAAATGGGAGACTCCCCAAGGTCAGATCGGAGCCTCAATGGTAATATACGATTGACCAAAAATCGTGAAAGAATTTTGGAATTACACAAAAGACTTCATAATAAACAAACTCAAGAAGCTCTATTAGATACTGAATTTCAACCCGTTCAAGAATCACAGCATCACGCAAAACCTACCAGAATACGAAGAGCTGATGTCAAGAAATACCTCGGTGAACCATTACCTTTGCCATATTTGACCAGTCCCAGAGATATCGAGAAAAAGAACGAAGAGAAAACATTGAACAATAGTCAAAACAAAACGTCACATCAAAGGAATACAATCAATAGATTAAAATATCCATTGGGTCAAAACTTAAGCCACGACGCTGATACCGATATTTACAAGGAAAAATTGAGAAAGTCACTGAAAACATTTCAAAGAGATCAAGCAGAAAAGAAGCTCGTTGATCGCGTTGTACAGACTGATGATATCTTAAATGAGCCTCACACACCAAAATCCTTTAGATTTCCAACCTCCAGTGGTGATATGAGCCCTAAATCTTATAATAATACTGCAGATGGGATGAAACTTGAAAATTCTTTTGAGAAAGATATGTTATTAAATGGATTCAAACTTCGAGATTCATCATTCACACCTGATAATTTTCCAAAACCACTAACAAAATTAAAGCCACCGCTTGAAGTCACATCAGATTATGTACATGGTCCGTCTTCACGCAAATCCAACAACAGAAAGGAAATACATTTGAATTGCAGGTCAATCTTAGGTAGTCCAATAACTTTATTCATTTTGATAATGATATTATACATCTACTTTCAAAAATTCATATTCTAGGAAAAAATTAGAAAGAATTACAAGAAATTTCAAGAGAAGTCTATTCTTCAAACAAAAAAAGAGAACCATTATTTCATTACTTAATTATACCAAAGGACATTTAATTATATACAGAGCAGAGAATTATCCAAAGGATCAATTTCTCATAATGAACACAATAATTGTATTATACAGCTTAGTTTTATCATTCATCATAATCATTTGAAGGAGGTTTTCCTGATTCACTTCTCATGTAGAGATCAACTGTTATTACCAGTGTTAGTAAAATCTAAAATATCGTATCTCTTAAAAGTTTAAAATACTTACTAGCAGTACTAAAAGCAGCGAAACCAGCACAACCCATAAATGCAGCTTGTGGGCCAGCCTTATAAGAAAGACCACCACCCGTCAAGCAACCAGCAGCAACTCCATTATATATATCATTTTTTGCACGCAACTAAATTGAAAATTGGTTAGTACTCCATTTTAATGATTTTAAATATAATATCAACATACTGATTCAACACCACATTCGACACCAGCATAAATCATACCAATGTAACCAAAGTTCTTTGCACTAGACCAAGCTCTTTTACCCATATCACTGAATTGGATCTTAACTTGTTGTTTCCATGGAAGATCTGATATATGACTTGCTTGATTACCACCGATTGGAACATCATAACTCATCTTGAGGGATGTTAGTATTATTAAATACACCAAAACTTTAATAGATTTACTTACACTAGCCATGAATAAACCGAAAACACCACCCAAACCAAAACCAGTGACACCAGACATTGCAGCTTTTCCAGGACATGATGACATAAATTCAATCATTTGTTTGGCACCTTCTTCAGCCTGTTCTTCTTGTGTCATTTCAGAATAGTGCTTCTTAGGCCCAGCAGCACCAGCTGTATCTAGACCAAACCCCCTATACGACATTTTTATGGTTACACAAAGTTGATATTTAACTATTTTCTTAACCACTCATTGACCAGTATAACAATATATTTTTCTGATCTCTATCCTGGGCTCGCTCGACCACCCCCAAAAAAAAAACTTACACCGCGAAATCTAATTACATACAATTACTTGAACTATTAACTATACTTGATGGTGCTCATTTATTTGAGTATATATTGGTACTTTCGAATCGATCAGGAAACTGGAAGCGCTCTTGAGCGACCCTCTCTTTCCAAAGGAGGAACATCAACATCTGGTGCCACAGCTAAAGGTACACTACCCATAAGACCTTTACTTTCAGCGAATGTTGAAGATCTTGAATATAATGGATCTTCCTGGTAATATTCATCCTTGATTGGATGTAATAACACCGTTTGATTTTTAATTGTTAAAATGGAGTTTGTTGGAACTGCTATCCAATCACCTCTTTGGAAAGTTAAAGGTTCTGATGCAACCATGATAACGTCTTGACCACGATCTAATCTTTCCATACGGTATTCACCTGGCTCGTATTCCACAAAGCTCGATCCTGAGCTAAAATGTAGTGAAGCAGCCTCTTCAGTTTTCGATGTGATATATCTTGAAACAACAACAGAATGACCATCAGTAACTGCAAAGTTTAATAATGAAGGTTCAGTTGTTATTTCTCTTGTCCATTCTCTAATGTAATCAATAGTTTGCAATAATGCCTTTCTAATTATAGCATGTCCAAAGTTTGCATTATCCTGAGCAGGGTTAGCACCTAATTTATCCAATGTATCTAAAAATAAGGCAAAACAACATTCACTATCAGTTGATCCTTGTAAATAAATAAAATATTCATCACTTATATGTTGAACTAATTTTCGTTTAATCTTGCCAAATGCAGATATACCACCGTTATGCATGAACATTAATGAGTGATACGTGAAAGGGTGACAGTTTGTTTCTGATAAAACCCCATATGTTGAAGCTCTAACATGGGCAAATACTAGATTAGATTTTGTCTTTTCAGCCAACCTTTCAAGATTCATATTATTCCAAGCAGGCGTTATAGCACGAAACACACATGGCCCATCTTCAAGTTCTGGATCTAAGGAATAATAACCCAAGCCAAACCCATCACCATTCATTGGACGTCTATATTGATACGTTAGTGATCATAATAATTACATTCTCATTTTAGAATGATTACTCACCTCTTATCTAGCCGTAGTCGACTATCAAATGATTGACTATTAAAATTTTGTTGTCAGTAAGGATATTATTAAAACGTATTAGAATAATATACGTACTTTATAATGGAATGTGCTGGTTTTGTCAATAAATGTGACAATAATATTGGATCTTTTCCTAAACATCATTGATGTTAATATTGGGACTTCATAATGAATGTAAAATGAATCAGAATGTTTCATACCTTTGAATATAAGAAATCTACACATTCTCTGATAAATGTTTTGTGGTATAGTAACAAGTGATGATGAAACAAATTGAAACATCAATGTAATTTTTATGACACAGAATTCAATTTATGAGAGGTTTTTTGAATGTTTATATCCACGCAAAGTCACGTGATCGAGCTCAAAATTTCGCGAAAGGAAATTTTCGTTTTTTTTTTGCAGTTTTTGCAGTTTTTGCGCAAAATTCAGTTTAACCGATCGCCGATGGGACCATTTTAGGAAGACGCCAATTTTTCCTATTAAAAGCGCAAAAACCGAAACGGTGAAGGAAATAGTTTAAGCCTGAATTTTGACGTACATTGAAGATTTAATTTTTGATTCAAAAAAAAATATGAAAATACTCGAAAGATTTCAAGAAAACAAATTTATGACATTGTTAACTTTTCACAGACTCTTGGATTTTAAACGGATAGCAAGATGTCTTCAATCACAGGAGACCTTCAGCAGAACCAGATTGTTAAGCTGGACAGACTCAGGAAACCCAGAAGAAAGCACAAAAATTCCAAACTAGGTAAGTGTGTCTAGAATCCCTCCATGTCTTGAAGGACGGTAAAATAAAGTCCTACAAGCTAAGCGGTAAAACCATAAACATCAACATTTAACTAACATTTTATATCAACAGGATGTGTACAATGTAAAGAAAGAAGAATGAAATGTGATGAAGAGTTACCACAATGCAGAAATTGTCGTATCCGTCAAGTCAAAGTGAGTAATAATTTTTATGGGGAATCTTTTGGGTGATTAATGTATTGTTTCTTCTTTCTTATATCTTAAGTCAATTATAGATGAAGGTCAATACATAAATCAAATACAGATATACTTATATATATATATATTTAAAGGAATTCTGATATTAACAATTGTTTTTTCACCATAGATACCTTGCAGTTATTTGTCTTTTACTGAGGAAGAGAAAGAAAACTTTATTGAGGAAAAGAAAAAGCAAAAAGCATTGTTCAATAGTTCATCTCCAAGTTCGCCTAATTCAGCTAGCTCAACAACTTCTCCATCCAAATCTTCAAAATCGTCAAATTCACAAGATACATCCTCAACAAATGTTGATGTTGTTAAATTAAACTTAATACGGCATGAGGTTCCAACAATTTTAAAATCTCAAATGATTAAATTCTTTGGAGAACCTGAATCATCGTTTCAAGGTCGTGTTTTCTATACTTCTTTGATCAATAAATCTTATTTTAATTTCAATGATTCATTTAATAGCCATTTTTGTTTGGTATCATATTGGTTAATGATCCAATTGAAAAGAAAATATGAAAAAATTGAATATTTAAATTCTAATATTGATGAATCAGATATAAATTTTTTAAAAGAATTTACTTATAAGAATAAATCCAAATGTTTGATCCATTTAAGACAAATTGTTTTAAAAGTTATTGAAGCACAAGATCAAAAAGATTTTAGAAAAGCTTTACAATTATATTCGGAAATTACAATCCCAACAGTTTGTCTTGAGAGTTTAGATTTGTTAAGTAAAAGTTCATTGAAAAGTTATTATATTGATGGTTCATTAACAGTCTTAAAAGAATTACATTCGAGTACAACAGATTCTTCACCATTTGCCAAATTTGTTATTGAATCTTTAGAGCATATTATTTCGGCATTATTTATTCCTTCTTATAATTTTGATGTATTGTTTGAAGTTTATGAAGTCATTAAAGATTATAAATTTCATATTGATCAATCTAATGATAGTTTATTATCATTACATTATGATAAATTAATTGAGTTTATTGAAACATATTTGATTAATAGTGAAGTTAGGTTCAAATATAATGAAGAATATATTACAGATTATCCAGCAGGTTTGATGTACGAAA
Organism: Hansenula ciferrii; assembly: GCF_000313485.1. Taxonomy (NCBI): domain Eukaryota; kingdom Fungi; phylum Ascomycota; class Saccharomycetes; order Phaffomycetales; family Wickerhamomycetaceae; genus Hansenula; species Hansenula ciferrii. The sequence continues at coordinate 10,918 of NW_011887476.1, read as the reverse complement.
TTTATTTTAGGTTTAACAGTATTTTACCAAGTGAGACATTTTGTATCAACTATATGAGTTCTCATATACACAAGATTTTTTATTCTTTTTATTATATGCTTGCAAGAGTATTAGATAGTGTTTTCCCAGAATCAAGATATTTATCACAACATCGATTTATTGGTCCAACTACATTTTATCCATTCACTAAAAGTGATTTAACAGATGATTTACCAAATAAAGATTTATTATTTTTTGCAAGTTATTCATTAAGATTAACTAGTTTTTTCACAAGGAGAGTTGATTTTTTCAGTAAATTTATGAAAATATTAAATCCATTTCCAAGAGAATTACCAAAGAATAGATTTCAATCAAGAAAAACTCAAAAAATTAGAGAGGTTCAAATATCTAATTTCAAAAATACAATAATTCGTCAATGGAATTATCCAAAAGCTGATAAGGAGAATTCAATTGATAATAATAATTCTTTATCTACTTCAAATAATGATAGTCCTTCATCAAGTGGATCTTTTTCAACAAATTTTAGTGCTTTAATATCAGTGGATAATATGAGTGATGATTTAACAGAATTTGGTTTTAATGAACATTTGTTTTTGAATGAAGAAGTTCGATTTGAAGATATTTCAGATTCAGGTTTATTAGTTCAAGATTATGATCCTATTTTCAAAGAATGGTCAGGATTTGCAACTGCAAAACCTTATAAACCAAATATTTCAATTATGAATAATTTAGAAGATCGTGCAAAGTTAATGAATGAATTTTCGCAACAATCTTGGAATTGATAAGATGTATGTTTATATCTTTATCAAAGTTATTTATTATCATGACGCATTGTGTTATATTTCAGTTCTCCTTGTTACAATTTTTTAGAATTTTGTATTTTTATCATGACAATTACAACATTACAACCCAATAATTTGACAAAAGTTGTCTTCTTTTTTTTTTTTTCGGTTTTTCATTGTCTTATATATTAACTTGAATTTAGGATGTGGCATGGATGTTATTGACATTAATTGTAATTATATGTACATATTATATTAATCAATAAAGTCATTATATATTATTAAGTTTAGTATGGATGTCATAACAGTAGCTTAAACACGTATTGTCATATTTCTTGTAAGATATTATCTATAACTGAAAAATCAGGTTTTGGTAATGATACTAAAGTTGTGATTTGAATTTTATCAATTTTATTTAATAAATCTGATATTTCACTTGAGGATTTTATTAAATGATTTGAATTTTCCAATTCATTTGCAATTTCTAATTGATGATTATTCATTAAATTTGTATTTATTACCACGATTAAAGGTTTTTGTAATCTTAAAGAATCTAATATTGAACCTGTACCAGCATGAGAAATTATAAGATCTGAAGATTCCATTATTGATTTAACATCATTAGTAAATGGGAATCCTGATATTTGAAACCCATATAAAGTGGTACCAGTTATGTAATTATCAACCAATGATGACTTAATGTCCAATTTTTCCAATAATGATTTAAATAATGTTTCACCATCTGGTTGAGATCCGTATTGAACAATCAATTTTGTATAACCCAAGTTTTGAACATGAGAGATGAATTTAGAGTCAAGAGTAATTTCAATTAGTCTTTTGAAAGTAACAGTAGCCCCAGTAGTGACAAATATACTAGCCATTTTCATAGATGAGTGTTGATGTAAATTTTGATCTAAGTTTTGATCTGAGTTTTGAAGATGTTGTTTATATGATTTGTTTACGTTTTAAGAATCTCTTGGTTAGCAGCCCTTCTGGTATCGTCAACTTTTAATTTAAAACAAGTTTTGAATTCATCAACTAGTAATTCAAAGCATCAAAGAATCAAAATGTTATGAAAATGTGTTATGGAAATCCCATTAAAATGTTGAACTTTTGATTAATTTCTTAATCTTTGTTTGTCCACTCTCCAGAATATAAATACTATAAATTAACATCCTTAAAAAATATTAGCCGCTGAATATTTAAATTTATTTAAACTGACAAAGAATCCTCATGATCAGGTACTCAAATTATCTTCATGATGAGTATTGAAGTTGGTGAGGATCAGGATCCAGTGATGAGTTATGTTGGTGATGCTGGTGATGTTGGTGGGTTCCAATTGAAAAACTATGTCTTGGGACCTTTACAATTGTGCTTGAAAGTTTACTCCTTGGTGATTGTTTTGCTCATTGTGTCTGTATTTGAATCCAAAAGAATCGCTGGTATCGTGTTGAGGCAGATTGAAAGTTTAGTAAATGCTTGGTTATCCACGGTATTGTTTATATTGGTGCTTATCCATGAGTTGGTTTTATCATTAAGAAGAAGTATACACCAAAGTTTACATTCTGAACTAGAAACATCCACTTCCAATTCCATTTTACCTACAAACATCAAATATAGTCAACTTCATGATTTATTCTGGACAGATGAAACACATCAAAAGATCAGAATAAGTGATGATTTCCAATCATTTGAATTTTTAGATTATTCATCTGCATATGAAAACTTTTATACAAGGCCCAATCTTCAAAATACAACTAATATGAATAATACTAAAAATAGTAATGATGGTATTAGCTTAAGTTTTGTCTCATCACCAGGAATATCTAGAGTACAACAGTTCAATAATAAATATAAACAAAAATGGAGAAATAGACCTCATTGGTGGAAAATTGATACATCACTTGATCAACCCGGGGATCTTGATATGAATAATCATGATTTACCAGATTATGATGAAGAATCCCCTTTAAATGATGAAACAATTTTAAATGATACAAATGGTTCAGAGACTATTTCTTTAAATAAGTCAAATATTGAACATATTGAAAATGGTGAAATTTTAGCAGCTTCTTCCCCTGAAGGTTTAGATGAATCAGAAGAATCAAAATCTCCATCAATCACTGAAAATACACCAACAAGAAATTACCATACTCAAAATTCATCAAGATTTCATAATAAATTGAAGATGGCTGTTGGATCAAACTATAGACAAAATGTATGGAATGGTTATGCAAAAAATTTGAAATTACTTAAACCAGCTCAAGAGTAAAAAGATATATTCTATAGAACTATTATATAGCCTATCACATCATAGCATAATTACATATTTATTATATCTACATATTCCTTTTAAACAAATATATTTTCATTGCAAAAATTATAAAATATCCATACTATACTATAATACTTATATATGAATGCACGTAATTCTTTTTTTCAAAAATGCAAATCTGGACTTTAAATAATTTCATCCTCATCAAATAGTTATTCATCACAATTTATTTTTTTCTTTATATTTGAAACAATTCAATTAGTTGATTCTTCCTCTTTAGATTCAACTTCATCGGTTGTTTCATTTGATGGTTCTTGTTGTTCTTCAGAATCAGCAACAGTTTCAGAAACTGGTTCTTCAGATTCCTTTTCTGTTTCTTCTTCTTGGTGTTGTTCCCCATCAGATTCGTCATCTTTATGACTTTCATCATTCATTAATGCATTAAAACTATTAACAGCTGGTGTATCTGCTTTTTTAGAATTTTCTCTAGCACTTAACGGGCTTGCAGTTACTGGTGCTGTAGAATTAGAATTAGATGAGTTTTCTGAATTAACATTTTGTGATGGTTGTCTAGCTGATCCTCTTAAAGATTTAGCTCTTGTGAAATTATTAGTTGGACCAGATGATGATGCATTAGAATTTCTAACATGACCCATATTTCTAATATCATTTGAAGAAACTCTTTGACTACCCCATGATGCTTTTGATGAGTTTTGTCTTGAATCACCTCTGCTTTGATTTCTACGATCTCTGCTGTTTTTTTCATCTTCTTGTTTCTTTAAATCAGCTTCTTGATGAATCTGTTGAATAGTCTTTGGACCAGCATCAGATTCACCACCTTGCCAGCGTCTTCTTCTTAAATCTACTAAATCCATCAATTTAAATTCTAATCTTGATGAAATCTTAGCATTCTTAATCATTTCATGAACTTGTTGGAAACATTGAGCAAAACGGCCCTTATAAGTTGCATTTTCATGTGTATCTAATCTTGGACCAACAGTCTTGATCAATTGAATCAAATTTTCAACAGCATCTTCAGATGGATCAGTAGTGTTCTTACTTTGATCAGCAATACATGTTAAAATAATTGGATCTGATAATAAACCTAAGACATATAAATGACCAATAAATCTAATTAAACCTAAACCTCTTCTCTTAGCAGCAGCGGCTTGGTAATATTCATCAGTCATCATATCTGGTTCAAGTGGACTACCATCTTCATTTGCTGGTAATTTATCAGCCCAACCTTTAGTATATTCTGTTTGACATCTAGTTAATAATAATTTTCTTACTAAAATACCACCTGTAACTGGTTCACCTGATTTATCTTTAATTTCTTCATCTTTAACTTCATCTTTAACATCTTTACACATTTTAGCACAGAATTGTGCATACATTGAAGACCAATGTGGTTCATCACAAGCTTTAGCAAAAGTTAATTCTAAAACAAGTTTCAATGTTTCTGCATTAGTTTCCCATTGTGATTGATTAGCAATATTTATAATATCATTTGAAATTTCTTCAAAATATTCTAATGTCAATTTATTTAAGAATGATTTAACTTTTCTATTAACTTCATCTTGATCCAAGATAACTGTTTTACCATCTGGTGCTAATTTAACATCTTCAGCTTTCTTTAATCTTGATTTTGGAATCCATCTAGTAGCAGATTTTTCTAAAGGTTTAACAGGTTCAGCTGGAACTTCAGGTTCTTTTTCAACTTCTCTATCTCTGTTCCTATTAGATTTTCTATCATTTCTACCAGAGCCACCTTTTCTTTTAGAGTTTTGTCTGGAGTTTGATCTTGAATTGAGGTCAAATTTACCACCTCTTGATGAAGCAGATTTAGCAAATCCTGAACCTGAACCACCACCAATGGAACCTTGACCAAAGCCTGATCTAAATTGACCACCTTGACCACCTTTTGAGAATGATCTATTACCACCTTTTTCACTAATTTGAATGAATTTAATTTTTTCTTTAAATTCTTCATCAACTGGGAATTTGACAACATCAGCAAATTGCATTAAAAATCCTGGATGATATCTATATTTCTTTTCAGATGATTCAGATGGTCTATCAGTTTCTGTTAATTTAACCAAGTTTTCAGAGTATTCAAATGTATATGGATCAATATCTGAAGCAGCATTAACTGTTTCCAAATAACGACTGATAGTAAATGTATCAACTGGTTCTTTTGGAGTTTCTTCAGCTTCACCATCAGTTTTTGAAGTTTCATCTTGTGGTTTTGTTTCTGATTGTTCTTGTGTTGATGTAGATGATGATTCTTTTTCTCCGACTTTTGGTTCTTCAATGCTAACAGATTTAGTTTCAGAAACTGGTTCAGTTTGTTCCTCTTTTTTAACTTCAACAGGTTCTTCTTGTTCTGTAGTAGATTTAGTTGCTTCTGCTTCTGGTGCTGGTGCTGATGCTGGTGCTGCAGTGACTGGTTCTTCAGTCTTTGATGTAGATTCTTCTTTTTTAGCTTCATCTTTAGATTCTTCTGCTTTAGTTGAAACTTCAGTACTTGGTTCAGGAGTTGAAGCTTTTGAAGCTGCTTTCTTTTCTTCTTCTAATTTCTTTGTCTTTGCAGCAATAGATTCTCTGAATTTTCTTCTTTGTTCTTCAGCGTCATCAACTTTTGATTCAACTTTAGTTTCTTCCTTAACAGGTGTTGATTCTTTTTTAGAACTTTCTTCTTTAACTTTTTCTGCAACTGGAGCTGGAGCTGGAGTAGAAGTAGATGTTGAAACTGGAACTGAAGCAGGTGAGCTAGTAGCAGATTTTTCTTCAACTTTCTTTGTAGCTTCAACAGGTGTAGATGTACTTTTGCTTTCTTTAGCTTTTTGAGCTCTAGCTTGAATTTGTTGTCTAAATGATTCTTTTAATTTTTCAATTGAATCATCATGAGCAGTTGATGAATTCTTAGCGGAACTGATACTTGAAGTTCTTTGATGAGCATATGGAGAAGAAGAAGCTGAAGAAACAGTGGCGCCTGGAGCTTTTGGAGTTGAAGGATTTGATGATCTATTCAAACTGGCAGCATTTGATTTTGGTGTATAACCTGGAGAGTTAAACTGTCTAAGATCAACTGAATCACCTTTTGCGTCCGTTATTTTAAGAGGATGAGGACCAGAATAAGGAGATGGAGCTGAAACTGGAACATATTGAGCACCAGGAGCTGCTGAGGCGGTTGTATAATATTGAGCTTGAGGATTTGGATAATATTGATAAGCTTGTTGATAAGCACCTAAATATTCTGCTGGATAGCCTGCTGCTGCTGGAGCTTGAGGATAAACAAACTGAGGTGCTTGTGGATTTTTGTAATAGCTTTTTCTTGGATGATAACCGCCATTGTTGTTGGACTGGTTTGGATTGTAGGACATTTTTAACTTAAATTGATCTTGGTCCCGATTAATGTCTCTTCTATTATTCTTGATTGGAAAATTGCCTTCTTTACTAGTTAACAATAATGCTAGCCAGTGACTATGGTTCTTTTCAAATATAAACTTCTTTTAATTTGTTACTTTTAAACTTGTATATCTAAATCACGTACACTTTTGATATTTTTCAATATTTTTAAATGAACGATTAATGACTTAGATTATTTGATTAAAGCTAAAAGTGGTGAAGCAAAAGAGGATTTAAAAAGAAGAAAGAATGGGCAAATCAAACAATTCTTATAGTTCTTGAGTTGAATTGATTTGAAGAGATGTTTTTCAATTATCTGTTTAAAGTTGAGTTGATTTTAATGTCCACGGTTTTTCTGCTCAGATTTTTTTTTTCTTAATTTTTTTTGAGCGAAACTGAAAAAAAACCAAAATTAAATTATTTGATCAAAAATTGAAGAATGTATTAAGTAATCGTCAAAGATATAGTAATTATATTTATATAGCTACACTGTTAACTTGTTTGTTATTTAATGAGGTGGAATAGTATTTGTAGGGTTATTTGTTAGTGTGTGCTTGGAGCTTTAAATTATATTTCTCAAGGTATTCAGAGGTAAAAAGTTGAGATCAATAGCACTATTATAAGTAAAGTTATCATGTTATCAACGCAAAAAGAGGTCTTAAACTGAGACGTTCTGACAAGACCAGTGCTGGTGTTTACGCATCGATACGCTGAAGCCCCGCCTAGGAAGCAATGCGCGGTGCGTTGATTGCTTTCCCCGACTAGCGTAAGTTTCAGCACTAGAACAAAGCGTAAAGAGACGAGACTCGAGAGGTATTAAATGAGCAGAAATCGATTGTGTCAAACTGGGCTCTAAAGACATAACCACAACTTTACCACCAGATGACTTATTGTAGTGCAATAGTGTACATCTTCAAGCAATAAGTATTAATATAATACATATACAAAACTATTGGTAGTTTACTTAATACCATTACTTTAAAACTCAAAACATTAATATACGTTCATTTACTTTTCAAAATCACAACTATCATAATAATTAATCATCTCCTCGTTAACAATGGCTTCCCAATAATTGCATAAGCCAATAGTCCAAATGCCACTAGTATGAAGGTGTAGACTATCAATTGATCTTTTGTTGATTCTCGTTCTGATTGGAAATCATAATCTGTTAGTATTTTGATTCATATATTCATCAGATAGTATAATTGATTGATACTCACGAAAACATGTGGTCAAAATCTTTTCTTCTTTAAAATCTTTACATTCTTCAAGATTCAGACCAGCACAAAAACTTTTGGTACAAGTATTACATCCTTTATCCTCTAATGGGATGATTTTATACTCTGATTCACATTGACATCTGCAAAATTGTTCATAGGCAAATGTTAACCCAAGTATTGTTAAAAAATAGAATAAACTGGATAGTTTCATAGTGCAAAAATTCTTTAAAGTCAATTTACATATATATCTGTGGCAATAACCGAATAAGCCCAGCAGATATCCTTTTTTTTATCACTTTCAAAGTTGATTCATTCCAAATTGATTTCAGTTCATTTCATTTCATTTACTTTCAATTTACTTGGGGAATAAACATGAGATCCGACCATTTTTAATGACCGGAATTTTAAGGCTCCTCTTGATCGCGAATCGCGAAACTTGTTGATTTTTGGCTTTTCGATCATTTCAAATCTGTTTTCGATGGCAAAATACAATAAAAGTACCAGAAGAAATATAATATTTGAATAACAAGATCTTTAAGGAATATCAATTGACAATTACCAAAGCATAGATTTGCCTTATTGACTAGATATCATAAAGAAAATAATGACAGCAGTGATTCATGAAGGTGGTATAAAACCAGTAAGTAACAATAAACTTTTCCATATTGTGACATTTTAACCAATTTTGTTGAGATATACTAACAATTGTATTTGTTTTAGTTTTTAGAACAACGTATCCAAGATACTGAAATCCAAATCAACTCAAAGACATTGAATTTACGTCGTCTTGAGGCCCAAAGAAATACTTTGAATTCAAGGGTTAGATTATTAAAAGATGAATTAAAATTATTACAAGAACCAGGTTCATATGTTGGTGAAGTTGTTAAACCTTTATCTAAGAAAAAAATCTTGGTTAAAATGCATCCTGAAGGTAAATATATTGTTAATTTAGCACCGGAAATTGATGTTAAAGATGTTAAACCATCATTAAGAGTATGTTTAAAATCAGATTCTTATACTTTACATAAAATTTTACCAAATAAAGTTGATCCTTTAGTTAGTTTAATGATGGTGGAAAAAGTTCCTGATTCAACTTATGATATGGTTGGTGGTCTTACAAAACAAATTAAAGAAATTAAAGAAGTTATTGAATTACCTGTTAAACATCCAGAATTATTTGAAAGTTTAGGTATAGCTCAACCAAAAGGTGTTATTCTTTATGGTCCTCCAGGTACTGGTAAAACACTTTTAGCAAGAGCTGTTGCTCATCATACAGAATGTAAATTTATCAGAGTTTCAGGTTCAGAATTAGTACAAAAATATATTGGTGAAGGTTCAAGAATGGTTAGAGAATTATTCGTTATGGCTAGAGAACATGCACCTTCCATTATATTCATGGATGAAATAGATTCCATTGGTAGTTCAAGAGTTGAAGGTTCAAGTGGTGGTGATTCAGAAGTTCAAAGAACAATGTTGGAATTATTAAATCAATTGGATGGGTTTGAAAATTCAAAAGATATAAAAATTATCATGGCAACAAATAGATTAGATATTTTAGATCCAGCTTTATTAAGACCTGGTAGAATTGATAGAAAAATTGAATTCCCTCCACCAACAGTTGCAGCAAGAGCTGAAATTTTAAGAATTCATTCAAGAAAAATGAATTTAACAAGAGGTATAAATTTAAGAAAAATTGCAGAAAAGATGAATGGTTGTTCAGGTGCTGATGTTAAAGGTGTTTGTACCGAAGCTGGTATGTACGCATTAAGAGAAAGAAGAATTCATGTTACTCAAGAAGATTTTGAATTAGCTGTTGCTAAAGTTTTGAATAAGAATGATGAAGGTCAAGTTTCTTTGGCTAAATTATATAAATGATTTATTTTTAATGGTGATCAATTTATATAATGCTGTAAAATATAGAAGTTATAACATAATAAATAAACAATTGTTATAATATTGATATATGTTTACGAGCTCTTGCGTAATATTTAACCAAGATGATCGGAATATAATTAATTTCACTGTGATATCAAGAATGATCACTCAAAGAATCTCTATGCTCTAATGCATATGTACTGGCTTATAATATAATGAAATTTAAAAGTAAACGTATAATTACATGCATAGCTGATGATATATATATATTTATAGTATCGATATTAATTGAAATACGATGTCGATGATCCGTATAATATTTTTACACAAGATCAATACGTCGACGTTTTCAAAAGTGCATAGTACAAGTCAAATATTATGTCTTCAAAAGCATAAACTGAGCTAAAATTCAACCATAAAGCAAAAAAATAATAGTGAAGGATGCGAGGTTCGAACTCGCGCGGACAATCGTCCAGTAGATCTTAAGTCTACCGCCTTACACTCCCTTAGCGGCCAAAGATCTCCTCCAAAAACGACATTATATAAGCTTGAAGTTCATCATCAGTTCCTTTCCTTCGTCATTAACATTGATTCTAGATTTTCGTAAACCCATTTCGCGAATTCATTTAAAATTTCGCGAAAGTTATCACCGAAAATCCTCATCAACCAAATACAGAAAAAGCTTCTCATTTCAACAAGAAACCTTATTCTTGGTTGCTATGAATCAATCGTTAATGACGAGATTCGAACTGATGATGAATTTCAAACTTGAATCGCATGTCATGCCGCGAATAAGCCATCAATCCATATCACCATTGTTTATAGCTTTTGAATTGAACTGGAGATGCTCTATTGATTATCTAATCATCGCGTTTTTGCTTACTTAAATTAAAAGGATTAAAAAAAACTTTTATAACATGTACTTAATCCCCTAAGATATGAAATACATCAAAAAAATATAATTCATTCAATGAAGATCCTATATCCTCACTATTTCATACAACAAATTCGAAATAGGTGCAAAAAAATAATAATGAAGAATGCGAGGTTCGAACTCGCGCGGACAACCGTCCAGTAGATCTTAAGTCTACCGCCTTAGACCACTCGGCCAACTCTCCTTTTTTTTGTTTTTCTATATCCATACTTTACCATGATATAATATCTTGGCTTATCTAAGAAATTACTCATCAAAATATCTATATATCACATTTTCACATCAATTGTTCAATATCCAAAGCTATTTGGAAAACCATCTCCAATTCCAATACACCAAATTAATATATATATATTCTTAACCAAATATTATAATACAAGAAGAAGTACATCACCATTAACGAGAAGCTTAGTTTTTA